>NC_056744.1:1439642921-1439942921 GCF_019279795.1 Protopterus annectens | reverse complement strand
AGGCTGCGACGGAACTGTCGGAGCTGTAGTTGTCTGCACCAGGAACTCTGGTGCCAGTATCAATAAGGAAGATAAGGCTTTAGCCAGAATTATTTGGGATGGTGCCGAGCCTGGAGCTGACAGGGTCACAGGTGGCAGCGCCGTAGTAATCAATTTCAGCTTCTTATTAGTCGACTCTCTACGATCTCCAGACAGAGGGGAGCGACTTCATTTATGAAGAGGAAAAAAAATAAGTTATGTATTACCATAACGTTCCATCTGTATTGTTGATCCTCCTTTAGTCATTCCACATGGGTATCGGTTCCATGCTCGGAACTGAGCCGGCCATTTTCCAAGCTCGCTTCAGCTTCAAACTCTCAAGCTAAACTCTTACCCACAATCCCCCTCTCCCAGTTACCTCAGATTGCGTTTGCAAGTCAAAGAAAGTAGAGGCTACCTCTGGTCAAATGACCTAAGAGAACCGAATGGTGAGATCCACTAGAAACGACAGGAGGGGGAAGGAGGGAGGATTGTAATGACTGAACGAGGATCAACAATACAGATGGAACGTTATGGTAAGACATAACTTATTTATCTGATATTGTTAATCCTCGTTCATTCCTTACGCATGGGACAGAGTCCCCAGCTACCTCTATTCCTGGGAGGCTCTCATGGGAGGACATTCCTGAGCACCACAGAACTGAAAGATGCTCTTCCCCTGGAGGCCAAATCCAATTTGTAATGATTGATGAAGGTATGAGGTGTAGCCCAAGTTGCAACTGCACAGATGTCATGTAAAGAAGCTCTGGCATGGAAGGCAGCAGAAATTGCCACCGACCTTGTTGAATGAGCTTTCATGGTAGTAGGCAACAAGATATTATGCAGTGTATAAACCCTAGGTCCAGAAAAGTCCAAAAATAACTGGTCAGATTTACGAAAGGGTTTAGTCCTGTTTAAGTAAAAATGGATTTGCCTGTATATCTAGGGTATGTAGGCAATACTCTCCTCTGTTTGAATGATTGGGAAAGAAAACTGGCAATTCAAAGGCTTGATTAATGGACATTTCAGAGATCACTTTAGGCAAAAATGATGGATTAGTTCTCAGAGACACTCTATCTCTATGAAAAATCAAGTATAGACTCTTGATACATAAAGCTTGAAGTTCAGAAATATGTCTGGCAGAAGTAATAGTGAGCAAAAACAAGGTTTTCCATGACACATACTTGAGGTCGCAAGAAGAGACTGGTTCGAAAGGTGACATTGTCAGGGCTTGTAGAACTAATGATAAATCCCATGGTTGAATAGGTTCTCTAAAAGGTGGCTTCAGATGATTCACACCTTTTATGAAGGTCTTGCACAATTTATGGGACATAAGAGAGGAATCTTGGACACACTCATGAAAATTAGAAATTGCAGCCAAATGAACTCTAATGGTAGAGGCCGATAGACCCGATTGAAACAGGTTGGCCAGATAGTCTAGTATTATCGACACTGGTGCTGAAAAGGGGTCTACTTGTTTATCTTTCAGTCAACAGGTAAATCATTTCCACTTGCTCAGATAAGTAATTCTAGTGGAAGACTTATGTGAAGCAATGAGAATATCATGTACTTGTAAAGAAAGATCATTCTGCCTGGCAATCAAGGGAATTAGAGTAGCCAAGCCGTGAGCTTCAGGCTTTCAAGTTGGGATGAATCAGGTTCTGTGGGTGTGAGATCATCTCCGGGGTTGGATGGAGAATCCATGGTCGATCTAGTAGATGAGGCCAAAGGAAGGGGAACCAAATCTGTCGAGGCCAATATGGTGCTATGAGTATCACCTTGCTCTTCAACCGACAGGCTTTCTTCAGAAAGTGGGGAATGAGGGGAAAGGGTGAAAATGTGTAAAGAAGACCCGAGGGCCAATCGTGGACTAGAGCGTCCCTGGGTGACTGTCCCGGAGGGGGAATCAGGGTGAAGTAGTTGATGCATTTGTAGTTGGTCGGGGATGCAAAGAGGTCGTAGCAAGGATGGCCCCAGTGGTGGAAGATCTCCGCCACTATCAAGGGATTTAGGGACCACTCATGAGGTTGAAGAATGCACCTGCTGGGTCTGTCTGCTATCACGTTGGAACTCCCAGGAATGTGCGTTGCTAGAAGAAAACGGTTGGTAGCCATCGACCATTGCCATATCCTCATGGCCTTTCAACAAAGGGAGTAAGATTTGGTTCCACCTTGCTTGTTGATGTAACAGACCACCGCCATGTTGTCTGATTGAATCGCAATTGTCCCAGACGGCAGCAGGGGATGGAATGCTTGCAATGCCAGAAGTACCGCCCTCAGCTCTAGAACATTTATATGCAGATGGGCCTCCAGTTGGGACCAAATGCCTTGGACTGTCTGTCCCTGACATAGCCCCCCCACCCCATCAGGGAGGCATCCGTGGTCACTGTGGCCTTAGGTTGCTGGGGGGAGAAGGGGCGAGACCATTGTGAGAGATTGTGTGTCATCCACCAATTTAAATCCTGTTTGCACATGTGGGTTACTCGAATCATGGCTGAAAGAGGATGCTGAAAAGGATACCATTGGGTGAGCAGTAGCCATTGTAGAAGCCTCATGTGAAACCTGGCCAGGGGAACAATGGTGATGGAGGCTGCCATGGAACCCAACTTCTGTAGAACCGAGTGAGCCGTGGATTTTTCCTTTGAAAGGATTGGAATTAGTTGTTGCTTTATTTTTAGAATTATGTGCTCTGGAATAGCAGCTCTGCAGTTTTTTTGTGTCCAAGATAACCCCTATGAATTCTGTTGACTGAGATGGGGTGAGATTAGATTTCTACCAGTTTATGGTTATGCCTAACCTTTGAGCAGTGAGGAGAGAGTATGCCATGGCTTCTTCCAGTAGATGTCTGGTGGGGGCGGAAATGAGCCAGTCGTCTAGGTATGGAAACACCTGGAATCCTTGAAGTTGAAAGTGAGCTGTGACAACTGCCATGCACTTTGTGAACACTCTGGGGGCTGTAGAGAGTCCGAAGGGCAGTACTCTGAACTGGTAGTGACTGGCTCCCGCACGGAAGTGGAGAAATCTTGATGGCCTGTCCACCTTTATGTGGTAGTAGGCATCTTGAAGATCTATAGGGCACATCCAATTGTTTTTTTCCAAAAGCGGGAGGATAGACTCTATTGTGACCATCTGGAATTTTTGTACTCTCACAAACTTGTTCAATACACTGAGATCCAAAATTGGTCTCCAGTCCCAGGTTTTCTTTGGCACCAAAAATAGTCTTGAGTAGAATCCGGATCCTATCTGGTCTGGAGGGACTATTTGGATGGCTCTCTTTCTTAGCAGCTTTTCTATCTCTAGTGCTGCTTCTTCCCTTTGACCGAGTGGAACATCGGGAAGATTTTTTGAAGGGAAGGGACAAAGATCAAAGGGGGTATGATAACCTCTGGTTATGATGCTTTGTACCCAAGAATTGGTGGTGATAGTTAGCCAGGCAGAAGGGTACAAGGAGAAACGTCCCCCAACCACCTCCAGAGGAAAGGAGTTGGGCCTCTTTTCAGGAGCACTGGTAGGATTGACCAGTGTAAGAATCCCTGGAACCCTGGTTACATGGTCCCCCTCTGCCCCAAAAGGAGTGTCTTCCCTGTGAGTTTCCCCTTCTGCCTCTGGGGGAGAACTCGACCTGTGTGTCACGGAAAGGACCCTGAGATTTCCTGAACCATATCTTCCCACTCTTTTGGTTTCGGGAGAAAGCACGTTGAGGGGAAGAATAATGGACACCTATGGCAGAAAGGGTCTTACCATCCTGTTTACATCTGGCCAGTGTGCTTTTAACTTTGGGCCCAAACAATGAGGAGGCCTCAATGGGGGCATTAAAAAAAGAAGACTTAAAGGGTTTTGTGAAGTTGCACAAGTGCATCCAGGCATGTCGTCTCAAGACCGCAACTGAACCCGCTGCTCTAGCCGCGCCTTCTGATGCATGAGATATCAGTCGCATAGAGGAGTTAGATACAGATTCAATGGTGGCCAGCTGAGAGGCCACTTTGTCACGGACCTTATCAGACACGGCACCAGCCAAGGTTTCAGAGAGCTCAGAAACCAGATCCCTTTGAAGCCTGGTGAAATGTGCCATATAATTCAGGGACCTAATAGCAAAGGTCGCTGAAGCAAAGGTGCACTTCCCTATCCTGTCCAGGGCCCGAACTCTTTGTTAGGCGGATAGACAGTCTGGCTTTCTTCTTCTGCCAGATCTTTTTTTGTTGTGGCTGCCACCACCAAATCATCCAAAGGAAGACCTTTGTACCAATGGGGATCGAAAGCAGGAGGGGGACAAGATCTTATCTGGCCTCTGGGGAATAGCTTAGATGGTATCAGGAGCCTTCCAAGCACACTGCACGATGAGCCAAACAAGTTCATCAGCAGGTGGAGTAACCCAGGAGGTAGGGGGCCAGGCGCAAAAGGCCTGCAGGAACACAGATTCCTCAGAGGTCAGATTAGAGGACTGCCAGTCACCTCTCTATTTCAGGATTTCGAGGATATTGCCAAAGGATACCTCAGAGGGTGACCGAGGGGATCCTTCCCCCTCATCGAAATCTGTGTCTTCGGTGAGGGACTCCTCTGTGGAGTCCATGTGCTTCCTCTTACATGAACTTTTCTGGTGGACCTCCTCAGTGGGAGAAGCTGGAGAAGACAGTGGAAAAGGGGATTCTTGAGGGAATATGTCCTGCAGCACTTGCACCCGTAGTCCGTTAGATGTGACTTGTGGAACCAGTGTACCAGAGGAGGACGGAGGTATAGACAGTCCGGTATTGTCAGCAGCAGCAAAAGCCTTCTTCATCAGTTGGAAGGCTGGTCTACCCGAAGAGGAGTGTATGTCTAGGACAGGGGTCACCCCTCCCCTAAGTGGCTCAGTCTGCTGACCCGGAGTCCCTGGATGGCTGTGAAGCAGCAAGCTATGCATGTCACAGCTGACATCCTGAGTCATAGCAAAACTTTCCTGCCACAAAGGCAACTGTGGTTCCTTAGTGAGATCTATAAAGGGAACCACAGAAGGGGAAGACTGTGCTATATCCATGGACTTCAAAGGCAATAAAGGAAGAAAATAAGAAGGGGTCTTGGAAGATGGGTGATCACCTCCCAAGGAAGGATAGTTCCTGAGGGGTGGGATACCTCTGGCCAAGATTACCTGGTCCACAAGACGCAACACATCATGTTTGGAAAGGCTTCTAGTGGACCTCATGGAGACTGAGAGAGACACAGGCCTGTCCACCAAAGAGGCAGATTCGGTGCCCATCTCATCTGACTGCACTGAGGACAATGGTGCCAAGAGAGACTGGACTACTTTTGTCTGCACCGAAGAAGTAATCAGTGCCGAGGTCATTGTCTGCACAGATACAGGGATCTGTGCCAAAGTGGCTGTCGGTGTCGAAGCTGGAACCGACAAAACTGGAGTCAACAATACAGGCTTTGGTTCCGAGGAAAATCTCAGAGCCGAAGCGGTCAAGGTCTGCACTGACTGAACGGTCGGTGCTGATACAGTGGTAATGGTCTGAACCGTGGAGCCCCTCGGCGCCGATATATAAAAGGCTGCAGGAGAAGATGGAGCTGAAATCACTAATGGAGCCGAAGGCCTCGGTGCCGAAGATCTAGGCACCGAAAGCACTGGGGCTGACCGAGAGAGCTCCGGGGCCGAAATTTTAGCCTTTTTAGGTTTTGGTTGGTGAGAGTCCCCAGCCAGGGACAAAGGCAAAGATTTACCTTAGTAGAAACATCCATTTTCTTATGGGCTCTAGGAGGGGTTGAGACCTCCGACCCAGAAATAGCCTCTGAAAAGGGAGATTTTAGAAGTCCCTTCAGTATCAGCTTGTTTTTCCTTTCCAACAAAGTTCTATTAGAAAATTTCTCACAAATAGCACAGCACAGGGTGGTTCAACAGATAAATGGGAAGCTCTCAAACAATAAACACACAAAGAGTGTGCATCAGAAGTAGGCAGTTTGTGTCCACAATCAGAACACCGCTTAAACCCCAGACTACCTTTTTATCTGCCATGACAGCAAATTAATTAATAGAAAAATACCAACAATGGTACAAGAGAGTACCTGAAGGTATGAGAGAGAAAAGGGAAAAAGATTACCAATGATGGTAAAGAGAGAATACCTTGCGGTAAAAGTAATAAGGAAAAAGCAGAAAAACCTGAAGAAATTATGAACGCTAGATGCGATAGGGTAAGAGACAATAAAATATGAACTTTTCTGATAAACAACAACTGACTGTACTTAGCTCAAGAGAAGTAGCTTGACACGACTGGATGGCAACGCAGCAAATGAAATCTGAAGTAACAGGGAGAGGGGGATTGTGGATAAGAGTTTAGCTTGAGAGTTTGAAGCTGATGTAAGCTTGGAAAATGGCCGGCTCAGTTCCGAGCTCGGAACCGATACCCATGTGTAAGGAATGAATGAGGATTAAGAATATCAGATCGCCTCTTACAGGGTTTAACAGGAGGGGTTGAGCCCTCCGACCCAGAAATAGCCTCAGAGAAAGGAGACTTGAGGAGACCTTTCAAAATTAACTTATTCTTCCTCTCGTTAAGAGTCCTGGTAGGAATATTTTTACAAATCCCACACAGGGGATCCACAGTAAGGTGGGAGACATTCAAACAGTAGACACATAAGTCATGGCCATCAGAAAGCAGTGACTTACAGCTGCAATCCTTACACTGCTTGAAACCAATGCTACTTTTCTTATCCAACATAATAATGTGGAGAAGAAGAACAGTACCATAAGGAAGAGGAAAGGCTACCCAAAAGTGTAGAAAAGAAAAGGAAGGATTATCAACGATGGTAATGAAGAATTACTTCAATGGTAAGAAAAAGGGTAATAAAGGGAAAAGACTAAAGGGAGAGTGCCTAAGTATATGATAGGGTAGGAAAATATTAGCATAAACTATATGAAAATATTTAAAGTAAGAACAATGTATAAAACTTTCAAAAATTAGACACTTAGCTGAGAGAGTGGCTTGACACGGCTGTACAGCAATGCGGCAAACGAGATCTGAAGTAACAGGGAGCAGAGCATTCTGGGTAGGACCTTGGCTCGAGAATTTTTGGCTGACGCAAGCTTGATATTGGCCGGCTCTGTTCCAAGGACAGAACCGATAACCCATCAGTAAGGAATGAACGAAGATTAACAACATCAGATTAAATGTTTCTTCCTATGACAGTCAGTGAAACAGAGACAACATACATTTTATTTCAATTAAAACAAAACAACAAAAATAAAAACAGTTGGGACTACCTTAAAGTGTCATCTGCAGATATAGTTGACACTCAAAGTATTGACAGGGTAACATTGAATATTCAGAAATTCCAACCATAGAAGCAGCTATTTGTCAGAGATTGTGGTTTAATGGGGAATGAGGTTTTACACTTTCCCCACTGTAGTGCAATCTTGGATTTGGTATATATAATAACAGGGAGTAGGGGGTACAAGGCCTCCCTGCAAAAATATTATTTTTTTCCATAATTTTCAGTGTTTTGGACATTCATTGTTGACTGGTCAATATTTTGAGTGTCGATTATTTTTGCAGTTGACATTATGATATAGGTCCTAAATAATTACCTGGTACTAACACGGCAAAACACAAGAACTGATGTGAAATCCTGAAAGTCCATACCAATAACCCTAACTCCCATACCATCAAAAAAATATTGTCATAATACTAGTATAAAACATTTGAAATACATCTCTGTCATGAAAACACATTTCTAATATATAATACTTACTTATCTACTATTAGGATATGTACACTGGAAAATATGCTACACATGGCTAGATCTTAATGGTATGATGCTAGTGATCTTTATGCACTTTAATGTAGTTCATTCAAAGCTACCAATATTTTTCATAACAATAATGAGTGTACACAGTCAACAGAGTAGCTGTAAATGCTCATGTGGGTGGAGGCTGTCTGTGTTTGAATGTACCTTATGCTCTTATCACCTGGTCATTTTTAAAGAGTAACCACAAAGAAATGCCTCTGCTATGTTACTCAAAGACATTAAAGAACACTCAGAAGAAAAAGTAAACCAGAATTTTATTACAGTCATTAAGAGCTTTTGTCTTCAAATAAGGCAGAACTCTATTTTCTATTGTATGGGTATAATTTACCACACATAACTGGGGGGCAATGGGATACATTACTGGAATATTGGGAACTGGTTTGGCAGTTGTGACTTAATGCCAGTGTTCCACCAGGTCTGAATTATCAGATCTCCCCCTAGTTTTGGTTAGGAAAATGAGAGCAGCAAAGCTGTAAGAGTGACACAAGGAATGATGTTGTTGCGATGTACCTACTTGATAGGTTTTTAAGAGAACAGACTTTTCTATAAAATATGTAAAATTATATATTATATTTATATATTTTTATAAAATTCAATATAAAATTCTTGACAATTTTAGATAAGGTAGGATTATTAAACTGTATTTTTTTTAACTTATGTGTGACAAATTGCATGCAATACAACAGAAAATAGTGATCTGTCACTTTAAATTTTTTAGGGGGAAAGTAACAGGAAGTGATGTAAAAATTCTGCTTTAATGATTTACTTTGAATTCTGTATAAATACTGGTCTTAGAAGTGTTATCTGATATTCTGAAGAAGTGTTATTTGAAGACAGAAGCGTTTAATGACTGTAATAACATTTTGGTTTACTTTTTCCTCTGTGAGTTCTGTGACATCTTTGGATACCATAGCAGACGCATTTCATTGTGGTTAATAGTTTCATTTTTACTTCTACTTTGCCAACTTTCTTTAGTTATTCATTTTTAAAGAGACTTTAATCTAGTTTCGCAGGACTAGAATACTTTGGCTACTGTGTATCTGTATAAAATAAATAGAAATATGTTACTTTGGTCATAATCTTTATTATTATTATTATTATTATTATTATTATTACTTTATTAATTTTTGACACAAAGATGTAAGAAGGATGCAGTCAGCAATGTAGCTATAAATGTTGAGTTTCAGGAATATCTGTGGATAAAAAATAACTGACCTTCCCGAGATAATAAAGTTAAAAGGTCATTAATTTGTCTTTGCAGGATTAGTGTATTTGTGTAAAGCAAATTGGAATATTTTATTAATATTTTATCCCTGTAATCATTATAAAAGTAATGAAGAAAATAGTATGCACACTGTCAGAGTTGAACAGTGTTTATGAAAATTGGGGAAAGACAGCTAAGTAATGGACACTGGAATGGCTACCTTAGGGGGCTGATCCATTACCCTGCCTAGGCTCCCCTTTTGACCATGATCTGGCTGTGTTCACAGGAGATAAACAGTTGTTTAGATTTTCTAAAGGACTTAGTTCTGTCAAGGCAATACCTGAGCTGTGAGTGTAAATCCAGAGCACGAAGGATACGTTCTCCCAGATGTTTTGGTTCAGGAAAGAAAACAAAGCGATTGATGGCTTGATTCAAAGTAAACTCTGAAAACACTTTTGGTCTGAATGAGGGATTTGTTCCTAAAGTAACCCTATCTATATGGAAAACCAAATACGATTCACCCACAATAAGAGCTTACAACTCAGATACTCTTCTTGCAGATGTCAAAGCAATAAGTAACAGAGTCTTCTATGTCATAAGCCATAAACCAGCCTGATGAGATGGTTTCAAAGGGTGACAGCGTTAACTCTTACAGCACAAAATTAAGATCCTTTGCCACCTGTTTCCTAGGGGGTCTGAAGTTAAAGTGACAAAAAAAATGCTCACACTATCAACACAAGCATCATGTACCTCAACATATGAGCCTGGTAGTTCAAAATTCTGAAGGCCATGGTAGAAGAACAAAAAACTATCATCCCAAAATTTGTCAAAGGATTTACCATCTTTGCCAGAAGGAGAGTGATTAGCATTGACCAAAAACTTCTTAGTAACTGGAGAAGAAACAGAAATATCTGCTGCATCAGGCCAGAGATGAGCAAACAAATACTTGTTAGCCTGAGAAACGTTGTTAAGCCTGTCTTTTTAAGGACTGAGGAGGGACTATCAAAGTTATCGCAGGCTAAGTCAAAAGCATCCCCCAAGGTTGTCATAACAGGAGGAATGGGAGTAGAATGAGACATATTTACTTCCAACTTATCATGATATCTCAATAAAGAAAGGGGGAACTTCCACCTCTTCCAGCTGAAATTCATTAATCATTCTGGACACACTTTCAGAAAAAGAAAATTCCTCAAGAGGAGACTGAGAAAACATTTTCCTCAGAATCAGAATCTGGGACATGGGAAGAAAACACAGAGGGAAACACTATCCCTGTCCTTAGCAGAATCACCTGAAAAAAGGATCTTCAGGAATTGTGGTACAGGAATTATCTTTAACATTCAAATCTCTCTTCTGTTCCAAAGGGCGTAAAGCCTTCAATAACCCCCTGTCCAAAGTAATTAACTCATTCTTATTAACAGAAAAAAACTGTTATCAGATACAGTGTGTGTAAGTTTTTGTTTCTTTTTCCTAAGGACATCCCTAGGAGGAGGTGAACTTTTAGTTATGTACTTACCATAACTTTAGATGTTTGGGATCCATCTCGCTACATTCTGTACTGATGGGTTCGGAGCCGATCCTCGGCTCCGACTCGGCACGCTATACTATAGAGCGAAGTCTCTAATTGGCTGAGCTATTCTATATCCCAGGATGCACCACCACCAATTCCCCAGATCTTGTTTGTCCGCACACATGCACCCACACATGTACTGCTGATATAACATTGCTAGATGTTTCAAGATGAAACGGTCGAACTTGAACCATCCGGTCTCTTCTGGTCTCCAAGGCAGGGGGAAGGGGGGTGGGTATTAGGAATGTAGGCGAGATGGATCCCAAACATCTAAAGTTATGGTAAGTACATAACTAAAAGATGTTATGTGATCCTATCTTGCCTACATTCTGTACTGAAGGGACAGCGTCCCTAGCACCTGATTCCTGGGTGGCTCACTGGAAAACACTCCTGAGAACTGTGGAACCGAAGGAAGCTCACCCCCGAGATGCCACATCCAATTTGTAATGAGAAATAAAGGTGTGAGGAGAGGATCAGGTAGCCGCAGCACAAATGTCACTAATGGCAAGCTTAGAATGAAATGCTGTTGAAGTAGCCATAACCCTTGTAGAATGAGCTTTCACAGTAGTTGTAAGCTCTCTATTAGAATGAAAATAAATATGACTGATACAGTCTCTGATCCACTTGGCAATAGTGACCTTCGTGACGGCTTTGCCCAATTTATTGTCTGAAAAGGACACAAATAACTGATCTGTTTTCCGTGTTTGGTGCGTCCTATCTAAGTAGAAATGCAATTGTCTGTGAACATCTAATGAATGGAAGATATATTCTGCTCTGTCTGAGTAATTGGGGAAGAAAACTGCAAGTTCCAAAGACTGTTGAAGACAGAAACTAGAACAAATTTTGGGAACAAAAGATGGATTAGGCCTAAGGGATACTCTATCCTTGTGAAAAACCAGGTACGGCGGTTTGACACATAGGGCTTGAAGTTCCGAAACTCTTCTGGCTGATGTAATTGCCACCAAAAAAGCAGTCTTCCAGGAAAGAAATTTCAAGTCAGAAGTTGCTGCCGGTTCGAAGGGGGAAGAGGTCAAGGCACCTAATACGAAATTGAGATCCCATGGTGGAGCAGGATGAGAAACTGGAGGACGTAGCAGCCCAGCACCTTTCATGAAGGCTTTACACAACTTATTGCTCATCAAAGGTGGGTCTATACTTTCATGAAAATTAGAAATAGCTGCTAATTGAACCTTAATGGTAGAGACCAAAGAACCTTGATTGAATAGGGAAGCTAAGAATTTCAAAACGTCCACCACCGGGGCAGTAATGGGATCTAATCCCCAGAGTTGGGCCCAAATGGCGAATCTCTTCCATTTACTATTATACATCTTCTTAGTCGAATTCTTGTGGGCCGAGGACAAGATATGTATAACGTCCGAGTCCAAAACCTGGTTCCTGACTATAGTTGGAAGTGGAGAGCCAAGCTGTTAACTTCAGAGAGTGAAGGGACTGGTGAAGCTGTCCCGACTGGTGGATCAAGAGATCTGGAACCTGGTCCAGGAACCATGGACCGTCCAGTGCATATTTCCGAAGAAATGGCAGCCAGACTTGACGAGGCCAGTATGGGGCAATTAAAATCATCTTGCACTGCAAGTGAATCACCTTCTGGATCACCCTGGGGAGAAGGGGAACCGATGGAAAGGCGTATAGTAAGCCAGTGGGCCAAGCTTGGACTAGGGCGTCCTTGGGAAACCCCCCCGAAACCGGGGTAAGAGAAAAGAACTGTAGACATTTCGTGTTGAGGGGAGTTGCAAAGAGGTTGCAACAAGGAGTTCCCCATCTTCTGAAGATCTGAAATGCTACTCTGTCGTTCAGAGACCACTCGTGTGGGGAGAGAATGGTTCTGCTCAGTCTGTCGGCTATCACATTGGATCTCCCTGGAATGTGTGTTGCTATCAAGAAACGGTTGGTTGCAACAGCCCAATTCCATACTTTCATGGCCTCTCTGCAAAGAGGGTAGGACCTGGTCCCTCCCTGCTTGTTCAGATACCAGACTACTGACATGTTGTCGGACTGAACGGCAATCATACCTTGGGGGAGGTAGTTGTGTAATGCTTGAAGTGATAGAAGCACTGCCCTCATTTCCAGTATGTTGATGTGTAGGGAACTCTCGTCAGGGTGCCACTTGCCTTGAACTGACCTGCCCAGGTAATGTCCCCCCCACCCCGTCTGGGAGGCGTCCGTAGTCAAAGTGGCCACTGGAGGAGGAAGAACGAAGGGTCGCCCCTGATCCACGTTGGAGGAGGTAAGCCACCAATGGAGGTCCTGTTTGCACGTCTCCGTGATTATAATTTGGTGACTGAGAGGAAGCTCCTGATATGACCACTGGACCGACAGGAGCCACTGGAGAATCCTCATGTGTAATCTTGCTAAGGGGACCAGGAGAACGGTAGCCGACATGGAACCCAACAGTTGTAGGACCATCCTTGCTGGGGCTCGGCATTTGAGGAGCAATGCTTGGACTTGAGATTGTAATGTTTCTATTCTCTCTGTAGGAAGAAAGACCCGCATTTGCTTTGAGTCTATCTCTACCCCGATAAACCGTATATGCTGAGATGGCAGCAACACAGACTTTGCCCAATTGAAGGTGATTCCTAGGGAGGTTCCTAGAGATATAGTGGCTGCTAGGTTCTGTAATAGTAGATGCCTGGAGGTGGCAGTTAGGAGCCAGTCGTCTAGATACGGAAACACCTGGAATCCTAGACTCCTCAGGTGAGCAGTCACCACCGCCAAACATTTGGTGAACACCCTGGGGGCTGTGGTGAGACCAAAGGACAGTGCGCAGAACTGGAAATGACTGTCTCCCAGGCTGAAGCGCAGATGTCTCCTGGACGCCTGATTTACCTGAATGTGATAATAGGCGTCCTTGAGATCTATGGAGCACATCCAAACACCTTTCTCCAGTAGCGGGAGAATGGATTGTAAGGTGACCATCCGGAACTTGGACTTCTTGACTGATCGATTCAGGTTGCTGAGATCCAAAATGGGCCTCAAGTCCCCAGTCTTTTTTGGCACCAAAAAGAATTTTGAGTAAGTCCCTAATCCGGTTTGGTCTACGGGGACCGGTTGGATGACTCCTTTTTGAAGCAGCTTTGAAATTTCGATGGCTGCAATATCCTGTTGACTGGGTGGCGGGTCTGGGATTTTCCTGGATGGAGGGTGTGAAAAGGGGATGATGTAACCTCCGGCGATGATTCGAGCACCCATTGGTCCTGAGTGATACTCTCCCAGGCCTTTAGGTGCCTCGAAAATGACCCCCGACTGGCTCCGGAGCTGCGCAGTCGGGCAATCCTTCAGGGATGCTGAGAGGTTGAAGAGCCACGAAAGGACTCGCGGTCTCCAGTGTTGCGGGGGCCTCTGCCGCCTCTGGGACGGCGTCTTCCTGAAAAATTTCCCCTCCTCTGCCTCTAGAAGGGGATCGTCCTGCTGTGAGGGTAATTCTTCTGAGATTTACGGAACCACATTTTCCCTCCTCTTTTAGCCTTGGGATAAGGCCGAAGGAGAGGAAAACCGTGCCCCTGGCAGTCAAAGTCTTACCCTCTTGTTCACAGCTGGTCAAGGTGTCCTTTACCTTGGGTCCAAACAAAGAGGACCCATCAAAGGGAGCGGCAAAGGAAGACTTGAAGGCCTCCAAAATGACACAGGCAGAGCCAGGCTTGTCTCCGTGAGCAACACCCGTGCCAGCTCTACTTGCCCCCTCGGCTGCATACGAAATGAGCCTCATGGACGAGTTTGATATCGACGATAGGGTAGCCAACTGAGAGCTAACCGTCTGGGCCAACTGCTCAGGTAGGTTACCAGAGAGGGTATCTGAGAGTTCCTTGATCAGGTCCCTCTGAAGTCTAGTGAAGTGCATGAGGTAATTCAGCGACCTTAATGTAAAGGCTGCTGAAGTAAGGGTGCGCTTCCCATACCGGTCCATGCTCCTAGACTCCTTATTAGGAGGATGGACAGACATCAAAGCCTCTGCCACATCTTGCTGGGTAGCAGATGCCACCACCATAGCATCTACAGCCACACCCTTGGTGAGAAATTCCTTTTCCGGGGGCGCTGACAAAAATTTGTTAGGGCGAGCAGGCACCGGTTCCACAGAATCTGGATGTTCCCACGCCCTTCAAGAGATCAAATCCAGGAGCTCATCGAAGGGCGGAGACACCCAGGAGGCGGAGGGCTGAGCCCCAAAGGCCTTGAGGAACACCGACTCATCAGAGGAAGGGGGTTTGGACTGCCAGCCGCCTCGTTGTTTGAGGACTTCCAGGATGTCCGCAAAGGAGACATCATCCGAGGATGACTTGGGGGACCCTTCCGCATCATCAAGATCGGTGTCGGAGGTGATAGACTCGTCAGGGGAGTCGACGTGCTTCCTCTTGCACTGTTTTTTTCTTGGAGGTTCCTCCGAAGACTCTTCAGAGGGACCTCCAGGAAGAGGGGGACCCCAATGGGGTGACCTCAGGCCCCAGGGCTCTGCTGTCTTGAGACAGGGGGACTACAAAGGACCCAGTCTCCGTGCCTAGGGAAGGTGCCGGGTAGACGGTGGAGGTAGCCAAAGAAGATTTGGCCAAAGCACTCCTCATGGCTCTAAAGGCCGGACCCCCAGAATCCTGGGAAGGTCCGACCCCCAAAGCCATAACAGCAGACGGCACTCCCACAGCCGACGCACCGAGAGAGAGGCTTGGAACCGAAAACATCGGTCCCGAAGCGTCACCCCCGGGGCCGACCGAGGAGGTCCATGTACCGAACTCCGACCCGAAGGCCGGAGTAGGAGTAAGGGTCGGAGCCAACCCAGACACCTCCATCGGCTCCACCAGCACTGACTCCAACGGTGCTGAGGCTGTTGGAGGAGGAACCAAGACAAAAGGGTGGACCATCGGCTCCGAAGCCGACTGGGCTGGAGCCAAAACTAGCTTTTGGAAGACTGGAGACTGAAACAGCCTTTGGAGCACCCTGTCAATGTCCGAATCCGACATCTTGGAAGACCGGGAGGAGATCGAACGGGTCCGACTAGACTTCTCCACCGGCTCCGAAGGACTGGGGGACCGGCTCCGAATTGTCTCGATCAAAATCGGTGCCAAAGGAGACTCCATTGTAATTTCCCTCGATGCCGAAGAGGACTTCGGCGCCGAAGGGGAAGAGTCTGAGCGAACAACCCTCATCGGCTCCGAAATCAGCAGAGCCGATGAAGGTGACCCGCCTCTCGAAGCTCCAGCCATCGGCTCCTAAGCCAGAGGAGTTGAGGCTGGAGGCATCGAGGCAGACCGTTCTGACCTCGGCCCCCGAAGTCCGTGGAGCTGATGGAGAAGCCTGCCGAGATTTCTTGGTGGTCAGTTCCGACGGACTGGTCAGAGCCGACGATTTATTTTTCTTCGAGGGAGAAGAAGAGGAAGATAAGGCCTCTTCAAAAGTAGGTTTGATAAGTCCTTTTAGAATCAATTTATTTTTCCTCTCTTGGAGGACTCGAGAGGAAAAAGCGTGACACACACTACAAGACTCCTGAAGGTGTTTGGGTCCTAAACAGTACACACATAGGGAGTGATCGTCCGTTATGGACATCTTGTAATTGCATCTAGTGCATTTTTTAAACCCAGAGGGTCTGTGCTCTTTTGACATAATGCCAAACAGTTAGAAAAACACAGGAAAAAACTGAATAACCAGAACAATTTCACTTTACAGTAAAATAGAAGTTAACAAAAGGGTCACACAACAGGAGGGCCAAGAACCCTCTAACTAAAAACGGGTACTTGACCACCTCACGAAACGCTACACAAAAAGGCTCACTCACGCACGAGGGGAAGGCCCCTCTAACTTAAACGGAAACCTTTCCCTGAAACACAATTTTTTTACCACAAAAACAATTCAGAAAACTCACTAATACACAACGATAGCCGTTAAAACAGCTTTTGGTTAAGTTTAAGAAAATTCCTGGCAGAAAATTCTAATAAAGAAAGCACTTAGCTCAGCCAAGCTCGAGACCACATCTTTGCTTTGTAAGCGGCAAACGAGATCTGGGGAATTGGTGGTGGTGCATCCTGGGATATAGAATAGCTCAGCCAATTAGAGACTTCGCTCTATAGTATAGCGTGCTGAGTCGGAGCCGAGGATCGGCTCCGAACCCATCAGTACAGAATGTAGGCGAGATAGGATCACATAACATCTTAAAGATAGCAGTTCTCTTTCAGCTTTTCCCAGTTAGGGGTTGCCACAGCAAACTCCTGTCTGCTAATGATTGGAAGTAGATTTTTACGGAGCCGAGTTGCCAGCCCGATGCCCAACCTTCAAAGAAGGCACACCCATTCTCGCATGTACCTACCTGCATGTCTTTAAAGATAGCACTTCTACCCAGGAAAAAAGGTCATACTGGAAAGACCCATCTGGTAAAACTTGTGTGACCAAAGAAAGTGGTAGTCCTCTGCACAGTAAGGCACCTGAACAGCCAAAGAGGACATTTCTAACCCCTGATCCATGGTGGCAGAAGGGACTACACCAGAGAGTTACAGAGAAGCCAGTGATTGGTCTGAGGAATAACTTAATGACCACTGCAGAATCACCCACCAGCAACAGAGGCAGTGACTAAGCCTGCAGTGTTGGCAAAGGTTGCCCTAATAGTTTTCTTCTTAGGAAGGAAGAAGAACCAAAAGACCAGTAAGTGAATCTATGTTCCTTCTGAGAATGAAGCCTGCTCCCTGGTAAGTGCAGCTGGAAAGAATTGGTCAGAAGGCAAATTGTCACTAAATAATTCGCAAGCACTACACACTTACACTTCCCCACACCAGTCCCACTAGACCACAAAAGAAATTGCACAAATAGCACACTTTTACATCTTTACTCCAAAATTTCAAGAAATACCTCTAAAACTGATAAAAATACAAAAATAAACTGCTGGACTGCTGTCATGACATAGTCTAGAAAACACATAAAAACAGCACTGAAATACCAGTATTCTTAAAAAGACTTGGTACAATTTTTAAACAAAATTAATCACTACTAGGCACGTGATCATAAGGATCATAAGATGCCTAACCATATACACCTTTAAGCCGACACACTTAAAGGTTCATGCTACGCTTTTAAAGCATTTAATAATGTTTACCTCCCAAAT
Source organism: Protopterus annectens (assembly GCF_019279795.1). NCBI lineage: Eukaryota > Metazoa > Chordata > Ceratodontiformes > Protopteridae > Protopterus > Protopterus annectens. The sequence continues at coordinate 1,439,925,258 of NC_056744.1, read as the reverse complement.
CAAGCAGGCATGTACATGACAATCCTGGTGTAAATTTGTGTCTACCCATTCAGTCATCAAGATTAGCCTTTAGGTAGTCAAATTTGTACTTTGATCTGCAGTGGACCATATATGAGCAAACAGTTTTTTAGTTCAACACAGTCTTTCCTTCTACTCCAGCCCTGCCAGCACAGATTCAGGGTTATAGCCCATAATCCTCTTACATAAAAAGGTTTATAAAGTGTCATACCACATCACTAGTGCAGTAACAGTTGGTTATTAAAGTCTCTCTAGTGCAACACAAGTAACTTTTGGTTACACCCCTACCAAAGCCCTCACTAGTAAATGCAAACTAACATAAAACTCCTGCCTTGAAACCCACTGCCCCAATCTCAGACAATCTCTGTTTTCATCATGAACTGGTTTGCCAACATATAGTCTAGACTCCTCTCAACTTTCCAGCAACTTCTGCCATTTTAGTTTTATTTTCCTTTAAAGGCCAAGAAGCCACTAAAGTATTATCACCCAGAAACTAATGTATATTGGCTTAAAGGGTCAGACTCGAAAAACATTCTTTATTGTTGTGGAACTTTCTGTCAAATTTCCTAAGTAGTCCCTATCTGGCCCCTAATTCAGGGCCACAGTGCCAAAATTACCCTGCCTTTCCCATTTGACTTACTAGCTGGGCAGAAATGCACTGGAGTCCCACATCATGTTACAATATATGTACGCTCGCACACACACATGTGCTTACTTTTCAACTGCAAACAACCAACTTACGTAAATAACTGCATTAATAAAACACAAAACCTAGTTAGCTTTTAAATCTGTAATATTTTTTTTCTGCAGTGTAATAGCTTTGTTACATATATCTTCATCACATCATTTATTTTCTTAAGGTCATTTAAATTATTGTACATTCTGACCTTTCCAAATCAAATTCTCCGATTGTTGTAGATTTGCCCATGAAATTTTGAAGCTGCAATCTGCGATGATCCTCCTTTGCTGCCCTGTAATTCCTCTCAAGCTTATCTAAGCAATCTGTCATTGTCTTCAGTACCTGAAAAAGAAGATAATATAAATCACTGTTGGTTGTTGTTGTGTCTTTCGGCTTTTCCCGGTTAGGGGTCGCCACAGCGGAACTCCGGTCTGCTAATGATTGGCAGTTGATTTTTACGTACCGAGTTGCCAGCTCTGCCGCACAACCTTCAACGAAGGTATGCCCATTCACACATGTCTCCACGCAGAAGACACTCTAGCTGAGAATCGAACCGGACAGTGTCTTACTGTGAGGCGACAACGCTACCGCAGCACCACCACCGCAGTAGCAATATAAATCACTGTTGGTACTGTCTAATAATTGATTATAAAGTCTTCAAGAATCTAATTTCTTTTTGATACAGCATTATAAATCTGAAAACAGTACATTTATTACAAATGGATTATATATTTTTCTAGAATCTGATTTGTTTTCAATGGAGAACTGTAAATCTGAAACAGTAAACAACAGAAGCAATTTGCTCACACCAGTAAATCCGGTGTTTCATGTGTATAGCAGGGTAAAGCAATTTATCAGAATGCACAAAAAAAGTTGGCTTGATGTCAACAGGCATACTACAGTATGGAAAAGATATCTGTTGAATATTTTCATGTGAAAACTGAAAAATGTCATGTCACAAACTACTGTAAATTTCTAAACATGGTAACAACCTTTGCACTTTTCATTTTTAATACCACATGTACAACATGCTATTCTTATGAACATGTTTCATACCAATGTGTTGAGAATGTGGATGGACATTTCCCAACAAACTAATCAGGATTTGAAGAAAATAACTGCATCAACAATCACAAGGTGTTCTGAAGCAGTGCCTCTTTTGTGACACTGAGGGATACTTAAAACTGACTACCTGATGAGACTATTGCCAGGATTCAGAAACAAGTCTGACTGGGAGTGGTAAGGCTGCTGTAAAAAGGGAGCAATCACAGAAACTGGCAATTCTGAGACACATTAGTCATAATGAGGAAAGACCGCATCATCAGCTAATTTGCATGTCTCTGAATTGCTCAATGATACCTCAAGTGCTTAAAAGCACTTTCCTGTGGTAATCACCACCGGTGGCCCACTCATTGCATTGGCATAGACAACCCCCTCATTCACTCATCCACGCACATCCAAGCATCCAAACCATGCCCCCCCACACACTCATACTTCTTTAATACTCATACATGCAGCCATGCAGCCATGCAGCCCCCCACACACACACACACACACATACATATACCACTATTACCTGACTGCTAAACTCCCCAGCACTTTGCCACATGATGAGCAAAGCAGTACCAACTTTCTGCACCTAACTTTTAGATTATTTTATGCAGTGATGAATCATTTGTCAGAACAAAAATGGAATTGCATTTACCTTGGTAACTTCCTTTTTGCTATGATGCACTTCTGGTATAACTATCGATGGGCTTGGCTATAATCTGCTGTGTGAAATTTCAAAAAAGTAGGAGACTTTCAAGACAAAAATGCACATCAAGCTTTCTGAAATACCATACATTCATGTTTAGAACTAATACTGCTATTAAGATATCTCACATCTCATTCCACTCTCATTGTTTGCGTCCTCCATGTACCCTGATACTAATTCACCACATATGGCATGCATCTCTTTAAATAGTAATATTTTTTCATGACTTTGTGGTGATTCTTCAGTATTCTTCCAGAAAGCTAAAGAAAGTGTAGTAGTATGCAAGCATACTTATCATAGGAGTAAATTAATGAATCCATTTATATATCTCAGGTAATTCTTAATATTAGGGTAGTAATCTCTTTAAGGGCTGCCTGTCTATATGGATTTTTCCAGCAGCAGATGTAACCTTCTTGATTGGTTGGACTGGTACTCAAGGTCTGGAAGACCTAATTTAAAGTTGTATCCCTACAAACAGTAAATATTCTATACATGACAAATTATCTATGGACTCACACTCCTCAGGACAATAGTCTGCTTCATAAGTCAATCTTTGTTATTAACCGTGCAAATAGTGGCTGGAACAGACCATCTATCTCTCAGAAAAATATATCATGTAGTGGGTGGCAGCTCTACCAAGCCTTATTCATGTCTCTTTCAGTAAATATTTACCATCGTCAGCTAAGGCTGTATGGTAGCCTGAAAATGTATTTTCATACTCAGCCTTTAGTGTGTACAACAGGCTCAGTGGGCTGCAAGATCATTTCACCAGACATGAACAGTCTTTTATTGTCAAATGTGATGCACATGTAAACAGCTACATATGAGGAATAAACCCAAAGGCACACCACTGGCTTGGAGAACAAACAAAACTCTTTATTGGAAGTAGAACAGTAAGCACTTTTGCGTTGCATAGAGCGCTTCTTCAGACTTAATGAAATTTTAAAAACAAACTGCCATTTAAATAGCTCTTCATGCATCACCTGACTAGTAATTGTCTACAATTAGGAAACTTAAAGTGATATACAAAGTTGTATATATTTCCAGGTATATGCATATAAATATAGGCATAAAATGTATAAAAATATATCAAAGAACCATATAAGCAATACTCTAATATACACATATCAAAGGCATAAAATGTATAAATAATTTACTAATAAAAACCTCTCTATAACAGCATATAAATAATGAATGATACATGTGTGAGTGAAGGCAATCATAACTGAGCTGTCTACCTGATACTATATTAAAAGACACCAAACCACAGGAAAAATATATATGTAAAGCTACTAGCAAAATCTCTCATAGGCAAGCATAGCAAATCTATGAATAATGACATATATAGTGTGTGTAGTAGCAAAAAACACAAAGGGCAGACATAACACAAAAATGAGGTGTATAGTCCCCTACTGAAAAATAAACATAAACTTGCAGTGATTGCAACTTCGGCAGGCAAAAGCGCCTTGCCTGTCTGACTGTACTATGCCTTTAGTATTCTCGTCATAGCAAAGTATTCTCTCAAGTGATTTTGTATTCCTGTAGGAATATCTGGGTCGTTCCCCTACTATTTGTAAAACTGTTTCATCCATAATCAAAATATTCCAGTGCTTGCTGATAACCTCATTAATCTTCTTCTTATTATTAGTATAGGGAATTATGCGTTAGGCCTGGCAAGCCGATACGTAAAAATCAACTGCCAATCATTAGCGGACAGGAGTTCCACTGTGGCGACCCCTAACCGGGAAAAGCCGAAAGACACAAGACAAGGGAATAGTAAGCCTCTGTGTCTGATTACTGGTATCTCTTCTATGTGAATGATGTCTGCCTTGTTTGAAGAAGAAGGGTTTACCCCTATCTTGTCTGACAGTAGATATAGTTTCCAGCACTCCTGCACTCTCTCTATCTTTATATTCCCTTTCCTCAAACTCGTACTTGAGTTTATTTATAGTCCTATCAAAAGTTACATCATGGCTGGTTAACCTAAATACTCTTAGTCACTGCAAGTTTATGAAGAACAGTAACACCTTTAAACATCCTGACACCAGGAAGTTGTAAACTTTTAAGCATTACGCTGATTGCAAAGCTAGGAATTTGGTTTATTTAGCCCAGTGCTCGAAATGTGAATCTTTCTATATAGGGAAGACTAATAGAACATTAAGAGAGAGAGTAAGAGAAAACTTGTACGCCATAAGAGGAGAAGATAAACGTAATGCCTTAGCGAGGCACACTATCAGCAATGATCTAAGTCCTAAATTTAGTTTTTTGGCCATAGAGCTTATTAGAACCAATACTAGACTAGGTAATATTAAGAACTACACTGATAAGGAATAAAATAAATGGATCCTGAGATATCAGGCAGATAAGGGACATGGCCTAAATGAAAAGGTAAGCCTGAAACCTTTTCTGAAAGATAGACCAGTTAACTGCTAGGATATTTTACTTAGTTTTACAGTCCTAGTCATATTTTTCAGTAGGGGACTATACACCTCATTTTTGTGCTATGTCTGTACTTTGTGTTTTTTGCTACTACGCACACAATATATGTCATTATTCATAGATTTGCTATGCTTGCCTATGAGAGATTTTGCTAGTAGCCTCCTTAGTAGCTTTACATATATTTTTTCCTGTGGTTTGGTGTCTTTTAATATAGTGTCAGGTAGACAGCTCAGTTATGATTGCCTTCACTCACACATGTATCATTCATTATTTATATGCTGTTACAGAGAGGTTTTTATTAGCAAATTATTTATACATGTTATGCCTTTTATATGTATATATTAGAATATTGCTTATATGGTTCTTTGATATATTTTTATACATTTTATGCCTATACTTATATACATATACCTGGAAATATATACAGCTTTGTATATCACTTTAAGTTTTCTAATTGTAGGTATTAACTAGTCGGGTGATGCATGAAGAGCTATTTAAATGGCAGTTTGTTTTTAAAATTTTATTAAGTCTGAAGAAGCATTCTGTGCAACGCGAAAGCGCTTACTGTTCTACTTCCAATAAAGAGTTTTGTTTGTTCTCCGAGCCAGTGGTGTGCCTTTGGGTTTATGCTCCATAATTTTTCATTTTGTACTACAGAGGCACTTTATCCTGAAGACTGAGTTTTTTGCTGTGAGTATAAACAGCTACATAGATGCATCTGACCGCCTCAGAAATAAATACAATGCCAAATTCAAACATAAACCCCTGTGGTAGAATCCTAATATAAGTCGACTCTATAATACAATAAATAAATAAATATCAAAAATAAATTTAACTCTCAAGTTGTCAAAAATACTCCTGCTGAATTAAACAAGGAACTCCTCATCCTGATCAAATCAGTAAAAGGCACATATGAGGTAAAAACAGCCACTCAAATGAAAGATAACTCCAAAGCCTTCTTTAAATGTGTTACAAATCAGAGAATATATGCCAAGCACTGTACAGGTCTAATAGTAAGTGATATCACATACCTGAACCCAGAGGATATTGCCAATCTATTAGCAGAAACATTTAGCTCAAACTTCACCCTCTCTGTAATATTCTCAGATAACATACCCACATCTACACTCTACCACCCCTCAAATCTTCTAAGAACAAGTTCTCAAGGCATTATCTAAGGCCAGTAATACTACCCGGCTGTCAGGGAACTGTTTGCGAGGGAGAAAGGAGTCTTAGGTTTATGGAGCAATCAGGATTTTAGGTTTAGGAAGCAATCAGGGACAGGTTAGGAAGGGGAAGGGAATCTTACGTTTAGGGTGCTATCATGGAGTTTAGGTTTAGGGAGTGGGAAAAGGATTTTAGGTTTAGGGAATGGGAAGGGGATTTTAGGTTTAGGACCGATCAGGGACTTTAAGGTTAGGGAGATGGAAAGTAATTTCAGATTTAGGGAGTGATCACAGAGTTTAGGTTTGGGAGATAAAAGGGGATTTTAGGTTTAGGGAGTGATCTGGGACTTTAGGGTTAAGAAGGGGAAAGGGAGTCTTACATTTAGACAGCAATCTGTCACTTTAGGTTAAGAGACTGGATAGAAGATTTTAGGATTAGGATCAGGGGGTCTGATAGGGCTAGATAGTCTGGTGAGGTCAGACATTGAGAGGGGGTGCTTAGTTAAGGGAGGTCGAGTTAGTGGTAGTTAGACCACTTGAAATGAGTGAGTGGCAGCGAGGAAGCATTTTGCAAGCAAATGGCCTGCTGGTACTTGTAGTAGACTCAAGCTAGCTACTTATGTTTGGTGACGATGATTACAAAGAAAATGTATCTCTATACATCCTTCTCAACCTTTTAGTGCAAGAAATCTGGAAAAGGCTAAAATAACGGGGGACAAAGACCCACAAATTGTGACAGACTTTAAACAATACTATTATAAACTTAGAACCTTGCTAGAATAACAGGGTTTGTGTTAGTATGCAGAATAAAAATATGAGGCAAAAATCTGGACAGCTGAGAGGTATATCCCTGTATACAATGCCAATCTGAATAGCTGAAATTCTGTTCTTAAGTAACTAGTGTAGATCTCCTCTTAAGAATTGTTTTGGCAATTGTTACTTAACCGTGTATTGTTTATGATAGAAAATCTACTTTCTCGAGCTGGAATCCTGTTTTTTATATGAAAGAACTTTAGTATCACACTATAAGCATCCAATCACTGTTGCCTGTGTGAGAATCCCCTGAATGTATGGTCCCACTAATCTACAAAGGCCCCCTCCTTCATTGGTGCACTTTAGTATGCTACAGACATCCATCTACTAATGTCTATGAGGGGATCCTCTCATTGCATGATCTCACTAATCAACAAAGGCCCTCCTTTAGTATTCCACTTTAGTATTCTACAAATATACAACCACTGATGCCTGTGTGTGCATTCTCTGATTATAGTTCATAGTTCATAGATTAGTACTAGGCTAACTGCACTTCTGGGCCATTTTAAGCCTAGCCAAGTATCCCATGTGAGAATCAAACCCTGTACCTTGTGTCTGTAAAGCAAACACCTTAACCATTAGGCCAACCTCCCACCCTATACTGGTTCTACTAACCGATTAAGGTCCTCCTTCATTATTGCACTTTAGTATACTACAGGTATCTAACCACTGACTCCTCTGTGAGCATCCTCTGATTGTATGATCCTACTAACTGATAAAGGCTTAGTTTCATTTTTGCATTTTAGCATGTTAGTGTGGGGAATCCCATGACTGTATGGTCTTACTAAACGATAAAGACCTTCTTTCATTATTGCACTTTAGTATGCCACAGATATCCAGCCATTGATGCCAATGTGGGTATCCTCTGATTGTATGGTTCTACTAACTGATAAAGGCCCTCTTTCATTGGTCAACTTCAGCATGTGGAATGTATCCACCCACTGATGCTTCTGTGAGGGTTCTTTTAATTGTATGGTCCTACTAACTATATGCTACAAATATCCAAATATTGACGTCTCTGTGATGATCCTCTCATTGTGTGGTCCCACTGACTGATGAATGCCATCATTCTTTGGTGCACTTTAGTATGCTACAGATATCTAACCACTGATGCTTGTTTGGGCAGCCTCTGATGGTATGCTCTTACTAACCAGTAAGAGCCCTCCTTCATTGCCTGACAGCAGGCTTCTTGTTCCCTGATCATGAATGAATCCTATAGGTGTCTATCCTGAGAAGGAGAATACTGTGATAAGTTTCAGTTGGGAGAGTACAAGAAGGGAGTAAACAGAAAAAAAATATGCAAAATGCAGTTTCTTTTGAATTCTCGCAGATCAGTAGCCTAGTAGGCACCTAAATTTGACTGTGTTTTTACTGTTTTTGTAATGCAAACATTTGAGGCACTACAGAAAAGTAAAAAAAAATAAATAAATATGCGCCAACTGAAGTTATAGATGTCAGATGTCAACAGAAATTTTAAAAAAGGTTGAATTCTGATATTTCTTTAAGGTAAACCTAAACATTTTCAAGTGGAATGGAAGAATTTTAGAATAAAATAGAAAATAACACTCGTAAAGCATGTAGACACATATGTCCATAAAAAGCTACTTATTTTCACACAGATAAATGTAGCAGAGGAATGCATAAAAAACAATGGTGAAAATTAAAAAAGGTATTCAGAATTTCTTCAATGCAAGTGAATTTTTAATAAATTAAAATAAAAACAAAAACTCTACCTACTCAGAGTGTTACCTCTTGGGGAAGTACCAGTACTAAAAGGAAAATTCTCTCTCTCTCTGTACATAAATATTGTCATTTGTTTACCGAGAAAGTCCAGTTGAGCGGTGCCCTTTTTACATCGGAGGCCTAGGAGTAAAGCTCCATTATCAAACATCATGGATGTCATTTGCATTGTTTAATCATTGGCAGTCTGTTTCATTCATGAGCAGGAGTTCCATTATTCAGACATCAATTACATAATTTACAAACAGTTTCAATTAAAAAACAACGGTAGCATGGGTTGTAGATTAATATTTATTTTTTTAAATACAGGGAGGCATATGCAGTGCAGTGTCATCAATATACATAGATTGTCAGGTTTTACGTGAGAATATTTGTTACTATAAATACTTGTTCAAAATCTAGGACATAGTAAGATAAGATAAAGAATTGAAGCAACCCAAACGAAAGGCAGGAGGGGAAGAGGCACAAGGAAGTTGTCATAACAGTGCATTACGTTTTGTGCAGCAGGGAGTTAAGGCACACATTCATATAGCTATATTAATACCCATTTAACCAGGGGTGGTGCAGAGCCATTTATCTGTCAGCTGTTGCTTCTGTTGATATTTAAAGTTTTTCAGGTTGCAGACTATTCTTAAGTGGAGTTGGATAGTATTCCAGATACTAGCAATGCATTGTGAATAGAAGGAGCATTCTGGATTGTTGTTATCTTTAGTTATGGAGAGTGATGATTTGTCATCGGAGAGTAGAGGTCTCTTAGCAGTAGAAGTTTGAATGATGGAATGAAGAGAACTGAATTTTTCAGGGTTGCACAGTAGTTGTACAGTAGTTTGCAGCTTGTATTCCACTGAGTACAATACAGCATTATTTAGTTCGACAGTTCAATTGTTTTAGAGACTGGCAGTGATATAATCTGTATTGCTGGCTGGTTGTGAATTTGGCTACTTTATTATATCTAGTCTGGCTGATAGTGAGGAGATGAAATTGGTTAGGATAGGAGAGGCATATAACAGTGTAGGGAATAGAAAAGAAGTGGCTATGTTTTGTCTAGCAATTACTAAGTTAGTGTTTTATTCTATAGAGGTGACCTAGCTTTTGGTGTGCCTTCTTTATGGCTTGCTGAAGGTGGACATTAAATTTCAGGTGCTCATGTATAATTGCAACTAGTAGTTTGGTCTGGGATACCAGTTCTACATTTGTCTTGTTGGATGACAGTATATTAAAGGTAGTTTTTTTTGGGAAGAAAGAGTATTATGGGTGAACATAGTTTTTTTTTTTTTTTTTTTTGATTCAGAAGTTCTGAGTTCTGGAGCCTATCTTCTATGGACAGGGATTTGTGGTGAGTGTTTAGAGAATGGGTAGTGTTCTAGAAGCACATTGAGTGGAGTCATCGATGAACTGTACTTTAGTGGCCTCTTTGGCTGTTGTGCTTATGTCAATGATAAATAGGTTAAACAGTAGTGGTCCTAGGATGGAGCTTTGTGAGACTTCAATGGATATGGGAAGGAAAGAGGAAAAATGGTTTTGCCATTTCACTGCTTGGGACCTATTAGTGAGATAACTAAGAAACAAATTGCCCACAGGAAGAGAGTTCAGTTAGGAGAATTTTATAATTGACTGTGTCAAATGTCTTGGACAGCTCTAGAAAATGGGCTAAGGTTAGAAGACATGAATTTCTATTGTGATTTATTATATCTGTGAACCTTAGAACAGCAGTGGTTGTACTGTGATTGGGTCAGAAACCATGCTGTGAGGGAAAGTGGAGGATATAAGAAGTAATATATGTAGTAAGAAGAGAGTGAAAACACATCTTTCAAAGATGTTGAATAAGGGTGAGAGAATGACAATCTGAGCTCGGTTGATGAGACATCTTTATGGACAGGTATTATACAGGATTTTTTTTCCCATAATACGGGGACATATTTTCCTTGGATAGAGTATTTATTAGAATTCAGACATGATATGCAGTGCTATCTGAAGCAAGTTTAAGGTATTCAGATGTAATTTGATCAGGGGCAGAGGCTGTTTTCTTAAGAGAGAGAGAGTAGGTATTTTTTAATTATAGATGTTGGCACTAGAGAGAGTGTGAAGGTCTGTTGTGGTTCAGTGATTGGGGTGAGATGGCTGGATAAGAAATAGTTTTGTTTTGCAGGAGAGAGGTTACTGTATTTATGAAATGTGAGTTAAACTGTAGAGCAATGTTTAGGGAGTCTTTCTCTTGGAATGGTCTGGGTATAGTTGATTTCCAGGATTGCACAATGTATTTATGAAATTCCAGATGTTTCTGGATTGTTTGATGATTTTTGGGTGTTGATATTATAATCTTTTTTTGCCCTGTTTAACTCATTGTTTGCTATGGCACCTTAACTGCATATATTGTTGCAGGAATGTATGTGATTTGGTTTATAGCCAAGATTTCTAGGCTTTACGTCTAAGTTGCATTTTTTTTGGCCAAGGAGCTGGTTTGTTTTTAACACTTTCAGAGTTCTTAATAGGGCTTGCTCTGCAAGGGACTTAAAAATATTATAGTACACGTGTCCACTGCTTCATCAAGGGGAAAAGTTTTAAGTGGTACCCAACTGATCTTGAGCAGGTTGGAAGTAAAATTTCTTTACTGAAGTTAATGAGGTTTCTGAATGTGTTAGAGTGATGAACCTTGTGGGCTGTTTGAGGTGTTTGATTCTGCCTTTTTAATTTCTCCAAATCTTTTGAATTTCTGATACCATCAGGGGAATGGACCCCGTTCCAAAGTCAAAGTATGATTAAAGTTCATGAAATTAGTATTGTTTCAACCTTCGATGTCAGCTGGTGGTCACTTAGTCTATCTGGTAGGGTTCAACTTGTGGCAAAATTGTTTGGGGTGGATGGCAGAATCCAGTCTAGAATGGATTCTTTAGATGTGACTTTGTTCATTCTGGTTGGAGTCTTGATCAACTGAAAGAAGCCATATAGCTGAATTGAACTTATTGGATTTTCTAGGGCTTTTTCTAGGGCTATCTTTTGCCAGTTATTTTAACGTCTCCTGAGAAGATGGTTTCTAGCCTTATGTTGGCAGAGATCCAGGACAAGATCTCTGCCAGGATGGGAAAGTTATAACCAGGGAGTATGTATAGACCGATGTGGCAAGAGATTTGTGAGTATACTGTTTGAGGAGTGAGATGAGAAGTTCAGCATTGTTGAAAGTGGGTATAGTATCATGGTAAGTAAACAGGTATAAAACATTTCTGCAGAAAATAGCAACTCCACTTGCTTTTCTTTTTTGCTCTGTTTATTCTAAACATATTATAACCTAGTGGGTCTATTTCTGTATCTTTGGTAATTGGCTTTAAACTTTTTTGTTGACTTTACAGAAATCAGGGGAGTTGTGGGCTATACTGGCATGAACTTCTATAATTATGTTATAGAGACTTCTTAGGTTACTGTGTAGCATTTTAAGTCCTAGGTGGTCTGTTGCTGTTTTTAGATGTGTGTGGGCTGATTTGATGGGATCTGGGGTTAAATGAGTGGGTCCAGGATTTGGAAGTATATCCAGTCCCAGTATTTGCCCAGTTAGCAATGTGGCTGTTGAAGAGCCATTTATATTTGGACTTGAGTTTATAGACAGTTTTAGATAATGGTAGAACATGTGCTGTTTGTTTGTTTGTATTTTAGAGCACTAATGTAATTAGTATTGAGTAAGCCAGCAGAGATATTAGAGAAATGTGTTGTGTTATTATGGTTTAAGTATTATGTGGTAGGTGTAGGTAAGTAACAGTGGAAGAGAAACTTGTGATAGCTGGTTGTGAGTGTGAGTTTAGTGAGAAATGCTACTGATAGAAAATTAAGTAGCAGCATATTTAAGATTTAGAAGGATGTATGGTGAAATAATGGTGTATGGTGGGAGGAGTGTGGAGGCATGTAGTTTTAGGTACTTAAGATTAATGGGAGAAGTAAAGTCGAGCAAGATGATGGGTAGGATTGATTGGGAGGTTTAGGGATTGATAGCAGTGATAGTTATAGGGACTGATAAGTAGGTACAGGGGAAATACCTATATAAAATAGAATAAACTTATATGGAGAAGAGTCTGCTAGCACTGTACAGTAGGCATGGTAAGGAAGGGCACTAAGAAAAAAGCACTGAATTAATTGCGCATGGACATAGAGCGATTGAAAGTAGAGAGGTATAAGCAGTATAGCGAGAAAAGGGGAAGGCTGAGAGATATTACAGAGGAAGAAATGAGAGAAATATTCTGAATGAGTATATGAGAGAAGATTGCAGGGATGGAAGAAAGAGGGAGATTAGCTCAGGAAAACATACAGAAACAGTTGGGGAATGAAGAAGGATCTAAGAAGAACAGGATACAGTGCAAGGGTCTATATCAGCATTTCGAAAATGTAATAGGTTGAATCACTAAATGGCGAACTGAAATGATCGACCTATTACATTTTTGAATGCCAATAAAAAAATAAAAATCCTTAAAAAAAACGAAAGGGTGTAGGCAGGGGGGAAAGCCCCCCCTACAACCCCACACATCCCCGCTACTTAAATATACCAACTCTGAGACCGCACTACATTGAGATAAATGGAAATCTCCCCTTACGGAGATTTCCATTTACCAGTTTGATGTTCTGCCCTTTCGCCATTCTCAATGCAACAATATCAAATTCAATATTGTCACCATTTGAGATGCTGATAGGGACCCCAGTGCAAAGCTATATAGGAAGGAGAATGGCAGTTAGGAATGGTGCTAAATGTTAGAAGTAGGGAAGAGGAGAATAGAAACTGGAGTGTTTTTTTTTCTTGATAATAGTAAAGTTGTTGTGAGTGTCACAGCTAATAGGTTTATGTGGGAAGTATAATGGTAGAGTAAGGTGGGGGTATGTAAAAAAAAAAAAAAAAAAATATATATATATATATATATATATATATATACATACATATATATTTGAGTTTATGGTAAGTACAGATTGATGCCTGTATATTGGGAAGCAGACTTATCAAAAATCAAACATACCAAACCCCAAAAAGAATGCAAAAGGAATAATATAGTTGTGTAAGTCCTACTTATCTGTAAGTAATGCTCGAATTCCTCAGTGCCTCAGTAGCATTTTGGGTTAACTGCCAAGGTAACCAAGTACTGGCCAGATTTCAAAAGCTCAGACTCCCTTCCCACTCTCTTCCTGTGACAGCTATGCATATCCTGAGAGGGAAGCCTTCAGCTGTGACAAAAGGGAGTGTTCAGGCTTTTTCACTTCCATAAAGGAGAGGAAAGTATCTGAAGCCATAATCATTTAGCAAAAGTAAATTCTCAACCTCTCACAATACCATATGAAAAACAAATCCAACAACAACCAAATCAAAGAAGTTGAAGTTCAACTTAGCTATGCACAATCTGGGGGACGGTGGGTTGGTGCTGCCACTGAAGCAGTGAGGAATTCAAACATCTACTGTTACAGGTAAGTAAGAAATATGCAGCCGTACTATATTTATCATTCCCACTGCCTCAGTGGCATTTTGGATAGATAGATTCCCAAAGCGAACCTTACCTGGGAGGTGAAATTATAAAGATGCAGGAAGCTCTGGAGAATGGTCCTTGCAAAGCTTGCTCTGGACCTTGAAAAGGAATCCAGTTTGCGTTTTGTCAGGGTATGAACAGAGAACCAGGTTGCTGCCTCTAGAATGGTTCTAGAATCCACCCTTTCCAATATGCCATCAAAGAGGATAAGGTGCTAGTTGAGTAAGCCTTGACCTTGTCTGGAAGAGATATACCATGGTGGGAGTAACAGAAAACAACTGCACAGGACAACCATCGTACAATAATTTTCTTAGTGTCAGGTTGACCTTTCATAGCCCTCATACAGGAGGCAAACAGCTGTTCATCATTCCTAAAGGGCTTTGTTCTGTCCTGGTAGTACCCCGGCTTCCTTTACTCATCTATTGTATTTAGAACCTCTTCTCCCTTGTTTTTTGGAAAAGGATAGAATACTGGGAGATTGATGGCTTGATTCAGGATAAATTTAGTAACAACATTATGAATGAATGATGAATTAGTGCAAAACATAACGCTGTCCTTCTGAAAAATCAGATAGGACTCGCCAAACACTAGAGCCTGCAGCTCATATACTCACCTTGCAGATGTCAGGGTAATGAGTAAGACAGTCTTCCAAGTAATGAAATGTAAATCAGCCTGAGAAGCAAGGTCAAACAAAGGTATGGTCATTTTTCAAGAATAAAGCTGAGATCCCAAGAACGAGGAATTTGCTTTTGAGGGGGTCTCATGTGCAACACTCCTTTCATAAATTGTTTGACTACAAAAACAGACAAAAGAGGGGGATCCATGGGTAGAGAAACAGAGATGCCCGCAAGATGTACTTTGATAGAATCATATGGCAAACCATTGTTTAAGTAGCTCAATTAAATATTTTAAAACCAGAGGAACTGAAACCCTTTCAGGACATCTATTATTGGCTAGGCACCACCTAGAAATCCTCTTCCACGTGTAAACATAATTTTTTTCTTGCCTCTTTAAATAACTGCTGTACATCTTCATGGAACAAGTGTCTAAAAGGTATCAAAATAAAATCATCCAGACTGTCAGCTCCAATTGCTTTAAGTTGGGGTGAACCATTCACCCCTGATGCTGTGTGAGCAGATCCAGTCTGTGAGGAATCTTGTGATAATTGCCCTTAGCCAATTCCCAAATTTGCCAGGGCTAAAAGCTGGTTACCACAATGATCTTTGGTAATTATTTCCAAATCTTTAGATGTACCTTGGTTATCAATGAAAAGGGTGGAAATGCATATAGGAACATTCCCTACCATGGAATATTTATATATAAATATTTAAGAAGAAAAATTAAAAAAAACTGTCGGGACCTGGAGCAGTACAGAGTAAATAAAGTATACCCATGGAAGGAAAACAAGGGGGTGGAGTTCAACAGTATGCAAGACACACGTACACAGAACAGACATGATTCAGTGGAAAATACACATTATGGACATAATAGGCAAAGTAATAGGTTGAATTTTCAGAGGGGCTGGAGCACCAACAATCGAACTGGAGACAGAACTGGTACAAGGGCAAAGGGGAATGGAGGAACACAGGTCAGGGATGGAGCGAACAAAAGAGAAAGGGAAAGAACTGGTAGCAAGTACTGATACATCTGTGACAGTTTCCCAAGATGGTGTAGTAAGTAGCATGGGCAAGTTTAATGTGTATAATTACACAAATTTGACAATAAATAAAGAACACATTAAACTTTTTTCTAAAGGTACAAAGTTTATACCAATGTCTAAATTTGACATAGTAGACACTTTAACAGGATTAAAACTATTGCTTAGAAAGGTGAATTTGGCTATTTTTTTTCAAAGGTAAAACACCTCTTCCTATATCCAATAACCTTACGAAAGAAAGCACTTTTGTGACAGCTACACACCCTAGTATAGCCACATATGAGAAAGTGGTTACTAAAGAAATGTACAAGCTTTCACAGAATGTACAGAGTAATAGATTTAGAAATACTCCAACCTTTGAGGAAACAACTATTTTGAAGCAGTTTAAATCTGACAGTAACATCAGGATTATGAAACCCGATAAGGGTGGAAGAGTGGTGATATACGACTCCTTTGAATATGTTAACAAGATGCACGAGATATTACAACAGTCAGGAAATTACGAAACAGTATCTTTGAATGAAATTCACATAGTGTACAGATGCATAGATATGTATTTAGAGGAATATTTACTCAATGACAGAGTTACACCTGATGTATACAACTTTATGAAGGTGGATTTTCCTAAACTAGCTACAATAGTGGGTATACCAAAAGTGCATAAGGATATTAGTAACCCCCCTTTAGACCCATCACATTGGGCAGTCAGTCTCAAACCTTCCCTATAGGGGTGGCTATTGATCATTGGTTGAAGCATATATACAACAAAGTCCCTCATGTCTTAAAGTATTCATGGGACTTCTTAAGTAGATTAACAACCAAATTATGGAAAAAGGATTTGATCTTGATTACTATAGATGTAATCAACCTCTTTTTATGCATACCCAAACAGGAAGGATTGGATGGATTTTGCAACAGCATTAGAAAACATGCAGGCTTAGGATGGGACCGGACCAGTCTCATAGTGGATTGTATGTCATTAGTGTTAGAGAATAACATCATCTATTATGAAGGTAAATATTATAGGCAAACTAAAGGTGTGGCTATGGGGGCGGCTTGCTCCCCCATATTTGCCAACCTTGTTATGTTAGACTGGGAGGAAAACCACGTGTTTAAAAATTAATATCATGAGAATATAAGACTATACACAAAGTTTTTGGACAACATTTTTATTTTATGGGATGGTCCCCAAGAGAAGATAGAGTACTTTATAAGATACTTAAATGAAACAAGTGTCTTTCTTAAATTTACACATAGTACCAACAAAGAAGGTATTGCTTGTTTAGACACCTATATTGTAAATACATTTTTTGGTTTCAAATCACACATCTATAGGAAGGACACATTTAGTAACAACTATCTAGAATTTAACAGCAACCACCCCAGAAAATTAATGCAGAATATACTAAAAGGTAAATGCATAAGAGCTGCCAGGATGATATCATGTTATGATGACATGGTTCAAGAATTACATTACATTGGTTCCCTATTTTCAGAAAGGGGATACCCTAAGGACCTAATAGATGATGTTATGAGATTTGTCATCAAAGAGTGGGGCAAAAAATACAAACCTATATTAGGAACTGGTAACATGCAGGTTAAATTAAAATTGGGAAAATAGTAATGACTTACAGTATAACCGAGCATGTATTGTAAAATCTGGCCCCTATGCTAATAGAGTTAAACGTTTAATTTGTGACAGTTGGAACATCCTTAAGGCAGATGAGGACATTAGTCACGTTATAAAAGACACACCAACATTTGTGTATTAGATGGATAGGAATTTAAAGAGCAATTTTGAGAACAATGGTGAACATAGGGGAATGTGCAACAAGGCAGGATACACACAGAAGTGTGGAAATTGCAATCAATGCGGTTATATACTTGAAGTGGATAGGATTACATTAGACAACGTGAACAAGACAAAAGTCATGTTCAAACAAGGTAATTGTAATTCTAAACATGTGATATATTTGGCCAAGTGCACAGAGTGTTCGGGGGTTTTATATTGGGAAAACGGACAGATTCTTAAAAAACAAAATCTACAATCATTCATACAACATCAGGAAGAAGGATTGTAACAATGCTCTATATAGACACATAGAGAGTAAAAGGGAAAACCACAGCTTTAAGTTTGGTATAGTGGAACAAGTATACATAAATCCAAGGGGAGGAAACATTAAGGCTATCTTGGGGGAGAAAGAAGTGAAGTGGCAGTTGCTTCTGGATGCAACCACACCCCCAGGATTGAATGACAGTATCCCCATTAAGTCTATACTTCAGCCACATATATGACACAGCAGGTTTGACACTTGCAGTACTATTATAGTACAACACTCTCATTTTTATTAACTTTTATTAATTTTTATTATTCATTATTATTAGTATTATTATTTTCATTTGTTTAAACTTTGCACAGATTAAGTATTTATGTAAGGAGATGTGTATATGTTTTTATTGTAAATAGTGTAAATGACAATTGAATTAGCTATCACTTTAAAAGTTTTTACAAATTTCATTGGCTATGACCCATTGGTGCCAAAACAAAGTGATATTTAAACATCTTTCTGTAAACAACACATATTCTGATGAAGTCCACATTGTGTGGATAAAAGCGCTAAATCATTTATTGTTTTAATAAAGAGTTTTTGTAATATACTGGATCCTCTATTTGGGATTTTATTAACATACAGTTTAGGGCCTATAGTGCTTGAAGTTTAGCGTTTTTGTTTCATTTAGTATTTATTTTCCAAGTTGGATACTGAAACGCTTGTTTGATAAATTCCAAAATTTGCCAGGGCAAAAGCTGGTTACCACAATGATCTTTGGTAATTATTTCCAAATCTTTAGATGTCCCTCAGTTATCATTGAAAAGGGTGGAAATGCATATAGGAACATTTCCGACTGTGGAAATGATAGAGTGTCTTTCTTCCAAGTGTGGCTGCATGGATGTCTTGAACAGAATTTTTTCAGTTGTCTGTTTTGAAAGGAAGTGAACAGATCTAAGCAGCAAGCCAGAGCACTCAGCAATGGATCCTGTGAAGAGTCAGAGGACTTTCTTCATTGGACAGAAGAAAAAGACTGAACATTCACTTTCTGTGATAGATGTAGGCTTCCTTCTCAGGATATGCTCGGCCAATCAGCTGTCATAGGAAGAGACAGAGAGAGAGAGAGGGGATCCAGAGGTTTTGAAGATGGCCAGTTCTGGGTTACCTTTGCAGATAGCTAAAAATGACAGTGAATCAGTGAGAATGATGAACATACACTACTATCACATTCAGACCAAATGTGTTTTGTGTCATGGAATGGGGTCTTCTAAAATAAGGTGTAGCATTAGGGTTAGAGGCAGGTTTAGGGTTAAGGTTAGGTCAGCATGCATTAGTAAAGTGGTGCAGAGGGGGCAAAGCCTGTGAACCTGATAACCTTAACCCTAACCCTGTACCTTAAATTAGGAAAAACCCTTTCCATAACACTATCACTACATAAGAGGGGCTTGTCACACACTACATGCACCAAGACACATACACAAATCTAAATCTATCCCCTTACTCAGGACTAACTCTAGCCCTAGCCAGCTAACATTTGCACAGCACTAAATTTATTCCCTTACTTAGGCCTTTCTCCAACCCTAACCCACAAATAATTATGTACATGCATTCCTAACCCCTAATGTCAAAACTTTTGATATGACCAAAAGTTTCGGTATGAAATGAATTATGTACTTATCATAATGCTGGATCCTTTTCATCCTAGTCAGTCTGATATGACAGCTAGGAAAGAATCCCAAGCTACCTGATCTCTTGGATGGAATCATGACAGGATACCTTTCAGGACTGAAGCTCTAAAAGATCTAAAATTTCATTCAATTTCCAGTGTTTGGCAAAGGTATGCAACTAAGATCATTTTGCTGCTGCACAAATCTCATCTGAGTTTCTGAAGAAGGCAGTAGATGTTGCCACAGATCTCATGGAAAGAGCTCTTGGTTTAATAGGTAAAACCCTGTTTCTTAAAAAGTAAACAAAGGTGATACAATCAGATAAACAAAGGTGATGCAATCAGATAGCTAACTAAATAATGATAACTAAGAATTTTTTCTGCCAAGTCTTGTGTGGAGCAAAGGATATAAATAACTGAGAATCTCTCCCAAATGGTTTTATCCTGTGAAGTAGAATCAAATCAAAGCTATCTGTGAATATCCAGGGTATATGACAAATATTTTCCTTTGTGATAATTATTAGGAAGGAATACCTACAGATGTAATGGTTAATTTTGATAAGACTGAAGCCACCATAGGAGCAAAAGAATGGTTGCTCTCTGGGAAAGCCCTTCTGTATAAAATATCAAGTGGGGGGAATGAAAGATTATGCATGAAGTTCTGTAATTCATCTGGCTGAAGTAATAGCAACCAAGAATAGAGTTTTTCATGATAAAACATTCAAATCCTCAGAGGAAGCTGGCTTGAAAGGAGGTTTAGTTAGAGCCTTCAGTATGAAATTAAGATCCCAAGGAGAGGTAGGATCTTTGATTGGGGTGAAGGTGAAATAATCCGATAATGAAGGCCTTGTAAAGTGTGTCAGGGCAGGGATTTGTTTCTGAGTCTATAATGAAAATTTAAAATTGATAATAATTGTACTTCAGTAGTAGAATAACTGGAACCTGTCTCATAAAGAGTAGACAGAAATTGTAAAACTTCTAGAATACTGGCAGAAAGAGGGTCTAAATCTAGTTCCATAGCCCATCCTGAAAACATTTCCATATATTTTCCTAGATTTTTTAGGTAGAGTGTTTCTGAGAAGCAGATAAGAGGCATTCCGCTATTTGAGAAAAAGAAGCATCCCTGGTCCCCATGGGAATTGAAGATACCATACAGTCATCTTGAGGTTCTGAAGATCCAGGTAAGGCTGAAGGGATGAGTGTGACAAAATATCTGGTTTGGGATCTAAAAGCCAGGTGAGGCTTGCGCAGGGAAAATCATATTTGCCTAGGCCAGAGTGAGGCAATAAGTAAGACTGTGGATTCACTCTTTGATTCTTTCTAAAGGAACTTGGAAATGAGAGGAATCACAGGAAAGGCATAAAGAAGTAGAGGACAGCCACTAGCAGACTACAGCATCCCTCTGTTACTGACCCCTTCAGGAGAAGATCAGGGCAAAGTAACTGCTGCATCTGGTATTGGTGAGGAAAGTGAATAAACTGCATCAAGACTAGACCCTCTAGTCAAATATCTTTTGAGTTACTGATAGATTGAGGGACCACTCATGAGGCATGAGGACAGAACTGCTCAGACTGTTTGCTAGACAGCTGACTCTCCTTGAATGTGCATTCTAATTTGAAAATGATGTGAATCTATCGCCTATTGCTGTACTGTCATGGTCTCTTTACAAAGGGGGGAAGAATTTATATCCTCCTTGCTTGTTGATGTACCATACCACCAACATTGTCTGACTTAATAGCTATCACTCTGGGAGAGGAGGTTCTGAAATTCCTGCAATCCAAGGAGAACCACCTTCCTCTCCAGGACATCACTGTGTAAGTTGTCCTCTGTTTGTGTCCACATTCTTTGAACCATCTTCTCCTCAAAATGCAGCCCCTCCACCTCAATGAGGAGGCATCAGTGGTCACTGTAGCAAAGGAAAATGGCATTACACTGGGATGTCCTATCTGAATGGCTGGAGAGACCAACCAGCATCTTAAATGAACCTTGCAGATGTGAGTTAGACATATACTGGTCCGAATGAGAGATCCATTAGCTGGGACCACAGAGACAAGAGGATCCATTGAAGAATTCTCATATAAAATCAAGCACGGCAAACCATGATTGTTACAGCAGCTATGAACCCAAACTCCCTGTAAACAAAGGAGAATGTCTGTGTAGGAGGGTTTAGATTCTAGATTGAATGGTTTGAACTCCTCCTGAGAAAAGACTTACTCTGCTCTCTGATGTGTTCAGATGGCATCGGATGAAATTCATTTTTTATTTTGGATGAAGGCAGAATAAACGTTTTATGATTTATAAAGATGCACAAAGATAGGCAGAGCTGTAAAAAGTCTCAGGCTGCTAATAAGGCCTCTTTGGTTGCTGCAGTTAGGAGTCCATCATCCAGGTATAAGAAGCCATGAATCCCTTTAACTCATAGATGAGCTGTAACTACAGCCATGCACTTGGTGAACAACCGGGAGGTTGTACTGAGACTGAAGGGTGAGGCTCTGAACTGATAGTGATTGACTCCTAGCCAGAAGCACAGGTACCTTCCACAGTCTTTAGCAATCTTCACATGGAGGTAAGCATCCTGAAGGTCTATCAAACTCATCTAGTCATTTGCCTTTGGAGAGAGTAAAATCACTTGTACAGTAACCATTCTGAAAGGGATCATTTTAACCTAGAGATTTACACCACTAAGATCTAGTACTGGCTTGAGGTCTTTGTTTTTTTGTTTAGCACTAAAGGAATCTGGAGAAGGAGGGAAACTTTCTTTCTGTCGCTTTGAACTGCTGAAGTGGGACATCGGGAACCAGTTGCTGTTGAAGAGATGGAGACTGGAAAAAAGGTATAGTGTAGCCTCTGGATATTATCTCACTAACCCATTTGGCCTGTGTGATGGCCTTCCATGCAGCCAAGTGAAGAGATAAACAACCCCTGACTGCCTCTAGAGGTGGACAGTTAGACAGACATTCAGTGACATTGAGTTTGCTTGCCAAAAATGGATCCCTGAAATCCTGGAGAAGGAAAGTTCAGCTGTGTAAGTAAACTTACCATAACAATAGATGTTTGAAAAAATCACTGATGGAATAGCCTTAGTTATATGGGTTATATCTTGCCTAGGATATAACAGCTAGCCAGCTTCCAAAGCTTAGGGGCACCTTCCACCCTCTCAGACCATTGATAACTCGAGCAGGGCTAGAGAAAATCAGCAGTCTTGGCATCAAGCCCTTCTGAGCTTTCATGCCAACTGAAAGAGGGAGTCTAGAGTCCTGAAAGAGGTTAATGCTAGGTAAATAAAAATCAATGTTTTTAACCTGACAACAAAAATCATACAAAAACATGGAGAATGGGAGGAGGGTGCAGTTACAGCAGCAGTGATCTATTTGAATATGTACTGATATGGCAATTTTACTTACACAGCTATAGTATGTTCATCATTAGATCACTGCTGCAGTTGCCTTAGCTACATGGGTAGAATAGCATAGCATATAAAGTTTGGGAGGAGGAAGGAAAAGGTCCAAAATCCAATGGAGAATACTCCTAGCAAAGTCTGTTCTAGACCTGGAAAATGAGTCTAGTTTGTAGTGCTTTGTAAAATTATGGATAGAGGACCAAGTGATTGCTTTAAAATACTTTTGAGTCTACTATTTCAAAAAGCCACTGAAGAGGCCAAGGTCTTGGTAGAATGCACCTTGATCCTATTTGGAATTGACTTGTTACAGAATCCCTCCACACCACACACTCCAGAGAACTCAACCTCATTACCACAATCAACAGAACATGCTGGAGGGACAGGCTTATAACCCAGAGGCTGCCCATGCTATGGAATAGACTTCCCATACATGTCAAACAGAGCACCTCACTGGCCCTCTTCAAGAGAAATCTTGATGAGTGGATGGGAAATAAAAAATTCACCATGGGGATCACTCCAGTGGGTCTGCTTGACAGAGACACTGGGAGCTAAGATCAGGTGGCACGCAGCCAGGGTAATCCTATGGGCTAGGCTTGTAAAGGCTCCAGGGCCATTAGCCTAGTACACACCTATGAACCTATAGGATCATAGGAGGTTACTAGGCTAATGGCCCTGGGGCCATTACAAGCCTAGCCAAGAGTTTATCCCCAAATAGAAACCTCAGTCAGCACCTCTTGCATCCCTGGAAAAAATCTGTGGTTTCCCATCCACTCATCAAGGCTGCACTTGAAGAGGGTCAACGAGGTACTCTGTTTAATGTGTATGGGAAGTCTATTCTAGAGATGGGGCAAACTCTGGGAGACAAACCTGTCTCTCCAGCAGGTTTTGTTGATGTCTCATATTAGATTCAGGTGTTTTGAGTGGGTAATGTATGAGGAGTTACACTTACAGATATGGAGCATCTCTAGTAGGGCAGGGTCCGAGACTGCCTTGTAGGCGAGACACAGATCACCTCTGAGCAATCTGTACAATACCGAGTAAAGTGATAGTGATTTGAGCCTGTCCACATAGGACAGGTGTTGGAGGCCATGGATTCTCGTTATTTGGTATTTCTGTGGCCTTTCCAGTTGGTGCAGATGTTTGGAGAGTTACATACCAAACTGGGGCTTATACTCAATTATTGGTCTAATGAGGGAGGAGTATAGACAGGTAATAACCTCCTTTTTTCTGGATGTAATCCCTTTACTTATGAGATGATCCACATAAAAGGCTTTTCTGACCACTACTGCTACATGATGGTCAAATGTGAGATTGTTGTCAACCTGAGTACCCAGGTCTGTCACAACAGGTTGTGTGTTTAGGGGGTTGCCGTTGATGTGGTAATCAGTAGGGATCGTGGTTTTGCAGAATGGTATGATGATACATTTTTTTGCATTTAACTTGAGACTATCACTTTGGCACCAGTCATTAGTTGCTGCGAGACCCTCTTCCAATATGTTAACATCATCTTGGGAGTCAATGACGGCACCCAACTTACAGTTCTCCACAAACCTGGTCAGCCACAAGCCTTTTGTCTTTGCCTGGACCTCTGAAAAGTAGATGCCAAACAATAGGACTCCCAGGACAGATCTCTGTGGAACTCCACTAGTGTCATGTCTGCTATTAGAGATGGAGGTGCCTGTTTTAACCTCAAGGGTCCAGTCAATGAGCCAGTTGGTCCCCCACCTGATAATATAGGGATTTACACCAAGTTGTATTAGCTTTTCGATGATGCTCGCATGGGGGATTGTGTCAAAGGCCTTGACAAAGTCAATGTAAGTTGTATGTACTGACTTTTAGTCATCCAGGGCCTTGGTGACAGTCTCAAAGACGTCAACCAGGTTCAACAGGCAAGATCTTCCCTTGACGAATCCAAACTGGGTGGGGTCAAGTGCTTGGAGATTGCCTCTGTCCTTGTTTAATGAGATCCGTAATAATATGCTCCATGGC
Organism: Protopterus annectens; assembly: GCF_019279795.1. NCBI lineage: Eukaryota > Metazoa > Chordata > Ceratodontiformes > Protopteridae > Protopterus > Protopterus annectens. Next base: position 1,439,900,395 of record NC_056744.1, on the reverse strand, counting down.
TTTACAGATCAGACTTGCCAAGCTAACGGGGTCATAGTTTCCAGGGTCAGTAGTGGCATCACCTTTGTGCAAGGGGATGACAATGGTAGTTCTCCACTCTACTGGAATGAAGCCTGTTCTTAGACTGTGGGTGAATAGGGTGCTCAATGGCGAAGCTAGTTCTTGCTGGAGATGGTGCAGAATACAGCCTGTTATACTATCAGGTCCCATGGAAGCTGTGTTCTTTACCTTGGATAGGGCCTTTAACACTTGATCTATGGAGATGTGAGATGCAAGACAAGTATCTGGGATGTCAAAAGGACCCCTGAACCTGCCTGCTAGGATCAGTGTAAGTGATACTGTTAAGTAGTAATTCGGGACAAACCTGGGCTTTGCCATGGAGGTTCCTGATGTAACTGAAGAAGGCTTTGTGGTTGCCCTTTCTTTCAGAGGCTAGTTTTGATTTATAATTGGCTTTGGAGGTTTTCACTAGTGATCTAATTTGCTTGTTGAGGCTAAGGAGGGACTTTTTCCAATTTGTAATTTGTTTCTTTTTTCCCTTGGGCAACAGTTTATTCCTTTTGTTGTAAAGTCAGTTGATAGATGATGTCCACCAGATAGGTTTGTGTTTTCTTGAGGAGCAGGTTTTAGTTCTGTCAGGTATGGCTGAGTCCATGCAGTTGTACAGGTGCTTGTATAGTGCATTGGCATAGTGTTCAGCATAGTTGTCTGCATCCTCTGAGGAGGTCAGTGGTGTGAAGCTACTGATACCCTCCCTTAGGAGGTTGTAGTCAGCTTTTGAGAAGTTTTTTAGTTTGATTATGGCTGGAGGGTGGAGGGGTAGGGGGGATAGAGACTTTAAATGAGACAGACTAATGATCAGATGTCACCAGATTAGAACATACTATGGGAGTGATGCAGTGGTCACCCATGTTGGTGAGAACCAAGTCCCGAATGTTATCTCCTCTTGTGGAGCATGAGATGAGCTGGTCTAGTGTGTTAGAGGGAAGTCAAAGAATCATTGGGTGAGTGCATTAGCACAGGAATGGTTCAGACAGTCTATGGTAGGATAGTTGAAGTCACCAAGGATCAGGGTGTTAAGGTGTACCTTGATGGAGTCATGTAAATCAAGGTAGGAGGAGTGGATGTCCTAAGTCATGGAGGGGGTGTCTATAGCTGGCTATAATGTGGATAGGTGTCTTGCCAATTGTCAGTTGCACCTGGAGTAGTTCCAGTGTGTCATGCTGGCAAAGCAGTCAGGAGGTGTGCCTGTCTTTAATGAAGATAGAGACTCCGCCACCCTTGGTCTTCCCAACCTCATTTTGCGGTCAGAATGTGTAGAATGAGGTATAGCCTGATAAAACAGGGGTACTTCCTGCAGCCCTGAACTAAGTTTCCATGACCACACAGACAATGGCATCTTCCAGTGCAAGGAGAGCCTTCAGTGAGTGCATTTTCAGGTTAAGGCTCCTAGCGTTAAGCAACATGACCTTCAATTAACTTTTTGACAGATCCTTTATGTTGGAAGATTCATCTTTGGGACATTGTCTAAAAGAGGCACAATGGTGGAGGAAAGAGCCATGGCCAGGATCCAGAATCCCAGTGGTGACAGGTGGAGGCCATTTCTGGCAAAGTATCAAGGGCTGTCAACCATGTCATCCCAGGCAAACAGATACTGCATCCTCTTGGAATGACAGCAGAAACTAAGCCAATTGTTGAAGTCAATTATTTTTTGTTGGGATTGTGGTGTCATTCTTGGTGAGGGTAGGATGCTGCTTAGGGCCAGGGTCATACCTGCCTGGGACACATACTCTGAGAGCTCAATCATGTCTCCCTTCATATATACCAGGGAGGTACATCTTAAGTCATTCACACCAATGGGTACAATGACAGAGTCAAACTTGCTATAGAGAGACTTAATTGCATGCATGATGTGGCAGGTTCTGGCACCAGACAGACAACTGACCATGACTTTCTCCTTGTCAAGCCTGGTGAGGGGGACATCGGTGTGTCTCACAATTGAGTCACCAATGACTAGTATGTTTGATTTATTGTTATGCCTTGTGGGCTGTGTTGTTTTATGTTTTGTCTTATGGGCTGTGTTTGTGAGACACTGGTGTGTTGTCTGCTGTTGTGTGATGTGCTTGGTGTTATGTGTGGAATGTTTGTGAGTGTGTTTTGGAGGTCTCTGTTGTTTAGGTAAGTTTTTATTGAGGACCTCTGCATAGGTGTGTGTGTGTGTGTGTGTGTGTGTGTGTGTGTGTGTGTGTGTGTGTGTGTGTGTGTGTTGTGCTTGGCTATATGATGTTGGTGGTGTGGTGTTTGCGCTGGCAATCTCTTCTTATTCAGGAATACTGACTGTGGCATGAGACAGCATGGATTCCAGGTTACTGATGTAGATGCATTTCTCGCAAGTAGAAGAATTATGTGCTAGGAAAAGAGGATTGTCAGTGAACATGAGCCAGTTGCTACACTGTCTCAGTATGCCCATGTCAACCAGACTGGCTGGAGAAACTGATGAGAATTGTCCAGACATAGTGTTCCAAATAATTGAGCAGACTTATCAAGAGAAGGTTTTGATAAGGGTTTTTCCAAAAGAGTGCAGACCACAAAAACCTTCTTAAATGTAAAGTAGCTGGCCTGAATCACAAGTGCTAAAACCAAAACTAAGATGCTTACAATAACAGGTAAATTTAATCAGGCTACTAACAAACAGTAATAAATGCAGCAGAATAAAAGCACTTGAACACTTAAGAGCATGCAGCAAAAATAAGGTAATGAAGTCGGAAGAACACAATTACAGTACAAGCAGCTGAATAAAGTGTAAATTTTTTTTTTAAGTGGAGAGCGAGGAAACAGAAGATAGGTCAAGATTAAGAAACTAAGGGAGTTGGCCTTCTCAAATGATCTCACTGCACTCAGTTGAGTGAACAAATGAAACGGGAATGGGAGGAGTGACCAAAATCAAATTTACAACAAGGGTGGACAATTCCAAAGCCACCAACTTTAAGAGTGCAGCAACACTTGGGTGGGATGGTGGGAAAAACAAACAATGCAGACAGAGACCAACAATAAACAATGAAGCAAATATATAAATGCAATACAATTTTGTTAACTATCACTGAAACAGATTAAGTGCAAAAAAGTATACTTATATCAGTTTGGTATATCCACTTGGTTATAGAATCCAACACAGCCAGTTAATTAGCTCTGCTATATCACCTCTGCTACTGAGCACAATTTCACAGAAATTTAAGTCTTTGTACCAGAAGTACAACAGAGAAAATAAATTCTTATAGTAGGAATAACAAAAAAAAAAAAAAAAGCATGGGACAGCCATTTGGAAATCATCTGCTTTGACAGTGATTTCCTTTTTTCTTACTTTCAGAAGAAATGAGTAACAGATCTAAATTTCTGAAACTTTTTGTTCTGTCTAGATTATATCTGAATTGTCTGTGAAGATCCAGGATATGAAAAATGTAAACTTGGATATCAGTTTAGGCAGACATAAAAGATTAATTTTCAAAGAAACCTTATCTTTCTGGAAAATGAAACATTGTTGACCCACAACAAAAGCTTGCAACTCAGACAACCTTCTTGCAGAAGTTAAAGCAATCAGCAACACTGTTGTCCATGTTAAAAATCTCAAATCAGCCTGATGTTATGTTCAAATAGAGCAAAAGTTAATGTTTCCAAAGCAAAATTAAAATCCCAAGGAGGATCCACCTGTTTTCCAAGTGGACAGGTTTGCAGAAACCCTTTCAAAAACATATTGACATGGGGTTGTGTTGAAGGAGAGAGATCTACTGGCAGATACTCTGAAATGGCTAACAAATGAACCTCAATACAGGAATAAGAATGGTCAGAGGAAAACACACAAATACAGTTTTGCCAGAGAAGTACTAATCTTAAAGTGTCACATGACATTATGGCTTCTTAATATGGTACCGAATAGAAAATCTTCTCTATTTGTTAATATATGATTTCCATGTAGTAGGTTTCTTTGCCTCATTTAATACCTGCTGCACATCCTCAGAAAAAAAGGTGCCTAAAAGGTATTAAAACTATCATCCAGGAAGTTAGCTGAAGTTGTTTCAAGTTGAGGATGTATTAAACAATCCCCCGTCTTGTGTGAGTTGATCCAGTCTGTGAGTAAGCTTGTGGTAATTGCCCTTGAACATTTCCAAGAGAAGGCAGAACCACAGTTGCCTAGGCCAGAAGGGAGTTGCCACAATGAACTTTATAGAGTCCTTCTGAGTCCTCAAAATGGCCCTGGATATCAGTGGAAAGGCAGGAAAGTTATACAGGAACATATTTGCCCAAGGAAATTAAAATGTTTGTGTTTTCCAGGTCTGCATGCAAGGGGTCTGACAAGAGACCCTTGCCAGTTGTTTATTGTGAATGGAGGTGAATACATGAGCTGTTTCCTACAGCTGGACCAAATTCTGGAAGAACCCCTGATTTAATTTCTATTCATTAGCATCTACCCTGGTCCTGCCCAGATTGTACATTTTGCTCTGACAGAATGTAAAATGTCTGTAGAATGTGATTGCGCTAAGCTGTTATACCCCAGGCTAACGTGCCTAATCTGCAGACAGGATATGATATGACATGAAATCCACCTGTTTGTTTATGTACCACATCACTGTGATGTTGACTCCAATCACTTGCCTGGGTACCACAAATGACATCCCCAACCCCTTTTTCCCATTTTGTACGTGTTCGGGTTGTCACTTCAACAGTGACAATCATCTCTAGCCAAGGTTTACACTGCTGTGTGGCTAGCCCTGCAGCAGTATTTCATTCATGCCACCCACTTGCACACACAGCCAATTTAGAGTGTGCAATCCACCCACTGCACGTCTTTGGAATGTGGGAGGAAACCAGCACAACCACAGGGAGGACATGCATACTCCACACAGAAGGCACCCCAGCCAAGAACTGAACTGGAGAACCTCTTGTTGTCAGGTGACAACACTAACCACTGCACCACCACGTCCACCCTATTTTTGTTTCCAAGACCCTGCATTTTTCCCACAAGGATACAGCCCCCAACCAAAATCTAAGACATCTCTTGTTTCAGATTTTATTGCAGTTGAAAGGAGAACGGTGGACCTGGATTCACATAAAACTAGTCTCTCTGCCAAATCAGTTCCCTCTGTACAAATATCAAAACTGGAATTTGAAATATCAAGGAGTATCGATGTTGTGCACATACAAATTTTAGGTACCACTAAATCCTTCATATGTGGAATCTGGCTACAGGATTCATGAGAATTATAGATGGCATGAGTCCTACTATCACTTTTCATAGGATCATAGGAAGTTACTAGGCTATTGGCCCAGAGGCCCTTACAAGCCTAGCCAATAATTTAGCCCATGTTCCAACAAGTCTGCACCCTATGCCACTGTCTAGCAGGGACACAGGTGAAATCCTAGGGATGTATTTTCTGTTTCCCATCAAGTTATCCAGGTTGTGCTTAAATAGCGTTAATGAGGCACTCTGCTTGACATGGAGAGGGAGTCTATTCCACAAAAGGGGGAGTCTTTTGGACATAAATCTGTCCTGCGAACAAGTCCTACTGATGTCACAGACCAGGTTGAGGTGGCGCATGCGGGTTACTCAAGTGGAGCTTGACTTGTGGATATGCAGCAGTCTCATCAAGGCAGGTTCTGAGATTGCTTTGTATTCCAGACAGAGGTCACCTCTGAGGAGTCTGTATGAAACTGAGTAGCGGGACAGGACTTTTAGCCTATCTGTGTAGGGTAGATGTTTGAGGCCCTGGATTCTCCTGGTGAGGAACCTCTGTGGTCTCTCCAGCTGCTGCATGTGCTTTGCAAGGTACATGCCGAAGGGGGCATTGTACTCAATAATTGTCCTTATAAGGGAAGAATACAGGGATGTTTTGACCTCCTTGTCCCTGATTGAGATACCCTTACTTATGAGGTGGGCCATGTAGAAAGCTTTCCATACAACGGAAGCAAGATGGTGGTCAAAAGTCAGGTTGCTATCAACCTGAGTGCCTAAATTTCTCACGACTGACTGCGTGCTTAGGATGTTTTTATTAATGTGATACTATGTGGGGACATCATTCTCCCCAAAGGGAATGATGATGCATTTTTTGGCATTCAGCTTGAGGCCATGTTTCTGGCACCAGTCATTTGTTTGAGTGATACCATCTTGGAGGACGTCCACATCACTTGGGGAATTGATAACCACACCCAGCTTGCAGTCATCTGCAAACTTGGTCAGCCATAGCCCACTGGTTTTGACCTGCACCTCAGAGAAGTGCATCCTGAATAACAGAAGCCCCAAGACTGATCCCTGGGGTACACCACTTGTTACAGGTCTACTGCTTGAGGTGGCTTCCCCTATTTTGATTAGGTGGGTTCTATCAGTGAGCCAGTTTGCTACCCACCTGGTAACATATGGATTAATGCCTAGTTGAGAGAGTTTATCTATTATGCCTGAGTGGGGAATATTGTCAAAGGCTTTGGCCAGATCAAGGTAGGTGGTCTGCATTGTCTTCCCCTCGTCCATGGCTTTGGTGACTGTCTCAAAGAAGTCGACCAGATTTAACAGACAACCTCCCCTTGCAAAAGCCAAATTGTGTGGGGTCAAGTGTCTAGAGGTTGCCAATGTCCCTGCTATTGAGGTCCATGGCAATCCATTTCATGGCAGTGCAACACCTTCCATCATCCCCTGAATGACATCAGAGAAAAAAGAACTGTGATCTGATGGATGAGAAAGAATCTCCTGAAAAAGGAATGAGAGATTTTCACTGCCATCTGTATCTCTATTAAATCCCTCTAAAAAAAATTTGTCTGAGGCTATCTGGTGCCAAAGAGAGAAATGGAAAGCCAGATTTTGGGGAAGATGTAAAGGTTTGCCAGAGCAAGAAGGGGGGTATTCTGTAGAATGTCATTCAGCCTTGTTGGACTGTCCTTGTTTCTTGGAAGCTTCTGCTTTCTTTTTCTAGTACCCACTGCCATGGTTTCTATAAAAGTCTGCTTATTTTGCTTTTTATAAATTGGTGAGGAGATATCTGTAATACCCTTGAGGAATTTGGAGAAGGAAGACTGAAAAATATGAGGAGCTCACTGAATTACCTTTCCTCGCTCATCACACTTTTTTAGGACTTCAACAGTATATAATCCAAACATAACACTGTCCACAGGAGAATTCAGAATTTCAGCCCCTACATCCTCAGGTATGTTGTATGTATGCAACTAAGCAAACCTTGAGTTTCAGATACTGAAGAAATAAGATTGCAAAAAAATATGATTGTTCTTCTCTGAAGACAGAAAAGAAGTTATGTTTTTCATATTCTCAAAAGAAGCAAGCATAAACTTTAACATGTCAGCCTGACAATTAAGAATTCAAAAAAGTTTTGTAGAAAAATATATTTTCCCTAGATCATTCAAAGGCTTAATCATCCTTGTCAGTGGGGGAGAGATTGTACAGATGTGTAAGTTAACTTACCATAACAATAGATCACTTCTTCAGCAGGCTTAGCTATATGGGTTATATCCTTCCAAAGCTTCAGGGCACCTTCCAAGTGCTCAAATCATTAGGCAGCTTGAGTTGTGCTGCCTAAGAGATTTGAGTGCCAAGCGCTTGAAATTTTTCATGCTGACTGAGAGAGAGAGAAAGGACATGGCTGGGAATAAAAATACATACGTGTGTGTATATATATATATATATATATATATATATATATATATATATATATGGGTTTACTACGGTTGATTGAAAACTCACTTGATTGAAAATGAAATTACTAGGACCATTTCACTGAAAGCTCACTTCACTGAAAACTCACTTGACTGAAACTCATTTCGTTGAAAGTCATAAATGGCCTTTTCCCCACTGTAGTGCAACCCTGGAGTTAATATATAAAGTAAGGGGGGTGAGGGGGCACAGCCCCCCACATATCTTGGTTATATATTCTCTTTTGGAAACAGTTATTTATTACACTTGTATCACTGTGTATAGTTTAAAGTGTTTATAATATGTGGGGGGCTACGCCCCCACACCCCCCTTACTTTATATACTAACTCCAGGGTCGCACTACAGTGGGGAAAAGGCCATTTATGACTTTCAATGAAATGAGTTTCAAAGAAATTAGTTTTCAGTGAAGTGAGCTTTCAGTGAAATGGTCCTAGTAATTTCATTTTCAATCAAGTGAGTTTTCAATCAACCGTAGTAGACACACACACGCACACACACATATATATATATATATATATATATATATATATATATATAATACACATATACACACACACACACACACACACACACACACACACACACACACACACACACACACACACACACACACACACCATGGCAAAAAAAAAGGGGTAGTGGTGGTGGTGGTGGAGGGAGGGAGTGGCTATTGTAGCAGTTCTCATTCAAACATGTACTGTTATGGCAAATTTACTTACACAAGTCTACTATGTTCATCATATTGATCACTGCTGCAGTAGCCTGAGCTGTATGAGTAAATTGGCCAGCTTACAGCATTTGGGTGGTGGAATGAGAAGGTCCAGGATCCCCTGGAGAATGATGATAGCAAAACCTGATCTACACCTACAGAAGGGATGAAGCTTGAAATGCTCTGCCAAAGTATGTATAAAGGAATATGTTGCTCCATCTAGAATACTTAAAAATGCAAACCCATTGCAAAAAGTCATAGATGAAGCCAAAGCCTTAGTAGAGTGGGCCTTGACCCTGCCTAGAATAGTTTTGTTGTGGTGAGAGTAACAAAAGATAATAGCCTGATGGAACCACTTGTAAATTGTCTTTTGACACAGGGTGTCCCTTATTCTTCTTACCTTCTCAAGAAATTTACAACTGATCCATAGTTCTGTAAGATTTTGTTCTGTCAAGATAGTATATGAGTTGTCTGTGGACATCCGAGGTATGGAGAATCCTATCACCCTCATTTTTAGGTTCACAAAAGAAAGGAGGAAGAGGAATAGTTTGAATTAAAGCAAAGTCAGATACCACTTTAGGCATTAAAAAAGGATTGGTTCCCTGTTGGCAATGAGATAGGGATGGCTCACTATAAGAGCTTACAACTCAGATACTCTTCTTGCAGAAGTCAAAGCAGTCAGTAAAACAGGTTTCCATGTTAAGAACCTCAAGTCAGTCAGATGAGCTTGTTCAAATGGAGCAAGTGTTAGCTTCTCTAACATAAAAATATGATCCTGAGGAGTCACCAGTTTTCCTGGAGGACTCTTATGCAAACCCCCTTTCAAAAACAAGTAACATGAGAATGACTTAAAACGAGGAGGATCCATGGCCAGACATGCTAAAATGGCTGATAAATTAACTTTGATGAAGAAGTAAGAAAGTCCATAGGACAGTAACTACCACAAGTATTGTAAAACTAGAGAAATACTAGCCTTGAATGGGTGCTGATTATGTTACTGCCACTGACTAAAAACCTTTCCACTTTACTAATATATGATTTTTAGTAACAGTCTTTCTTGCTTCCATTTATACCTGCTGCATGTTCTTGGTAAACAGTTATCTAAAGAGAATTAAGACCTTATAATCCGGACAGACAGTTGAAGTTGATTGTGGTTGAGTTTGAGGTGTATACACCCTTGGTTTTGTGTTAGTTGATCAATTCTGTGAGGTAGCTTGTGGATACTACCCCTGGTCATTCCCAAAAGAAGGAAGAGCCACTGTTGCCTAGAGCAGAAGAGATTCAGCACAATGATCTTGGAGGAATTCCTTCAGAATCTTCAGAAGTATCCTAGATATCAATGAAAAGCATACAGGAACATTCCTGTCCAAGGAAAAGAAAAGGCATCAGTCTTCCATGCCTTCTTGCATGAGCAAAAGATTGCTAGCTGATTGTTCAAATAGGAGACAAAGAGGTCTAGTTGAGGAACTCCTCACAGACGGATCAAATTTTGGAATACCCCCGATCTAGTTTCCATTCATAATGGGCTGCCCTAGTCATGCTCACCTTGTCTGCCACACAGTTTTGCTCTGATGGGATGTAGGATGCCTGTAGAGTGAGATTGTACTATGGAGTTATATCACAAGTTAACATGGCTAGTCTGCAAAGGAGGTAAGTCCTAGTTCTCCCTTGCTTGCTGATGTACCTCATGACTGTGGTATTGTCTGTAACAAATTGAATAGGTCCAGGGGACCAAAGATGATTCAGAGAGTATAGTACCATGATCAGAACAAATACTTATATACTTTCATCTGTCTGTCATTGATGTCCCACAAATTTTGCACTTTTACCCTCCTGAAACTGCTCCCCAAGCAAAGTTGAAGTTATCTGTGGTGACTGACTACTTTGTAGCAGCAGAGAAGAAGGGGCGACCTGATTCTAGGGACATTTAGTGTCCCCACCAGCAGATTTCCCTTCTGACAAACCCCAGATCTGGGATTTGAAAATATAATGAGTGTGGAGTCTTACCAGTGATACCATGAGAATCACAGATGCCATGAGACCCAAAATTCTGAGATCTTCCCTCGCAATGACCAAAGTCTGGGAAAACCCAAGAAATAGATCTAGATATAGATCTATTTTTTCCTGTGGAAGAAAAGCTGTTTGAACTGAAGTGTCTAGTAGACATCACAGGAACACAAACCTGTGTGATGGAGTCAAAAAGACTTCTGAATGTTCTCTTGAATCCCAGCTTGTGTAAAAGATCTTGCATGCATGTGAGAGACTGCTGACGCTTTGAAAAAGACATTGCAAAGATAAGCAAGTTATCTAAATATGACAAAAAGTGGATACCCTGTATCCTGCATGAGCTATAACTGGAGCTAGACACTTTGTGAACACTTTTGGTGAAGTGGATAGTCCAAAGGATAAGGCAGAGAACTGATAATGTGATGGAAGCTAGCCTAGTACTTACCTATGAACTTATGAATCTATAAAACCTTAAGAAACTCCTGAAGTCTGGATGAATAGGGATGTGATGATAAATATCTTTTAAATTTAGTTTTACCAAGAAACTAAAATGATGAAGGAGGGGTAACATTTTGTGACATGACAGCATTTTGAGCTTGGACACTATCACAAACAGATTTAGGAAAGAAAGATCCAGAACTGGTCTCCAAAGATATTCTTTCTTTGGCACCAATCTCTATCACTCCCTAAGACAACATATGTTGACAGACAGAGGGAAATTGAAGAGTTTGGTCTGCTGGATGAGGAATCACCACCTGGAAAAGAAGCATTTCCTCTCACTGCTATCTGTAAACTTAACGAATGACATTCAGAACTCATTTGTCTGAAACTATTTGTAACTAAATAAAGAAGAGGAGAGTCAGACTTTCTGGAAGGGAAATGAGACAGCCAGGTTGGGAAGGGGGACAAAGTCCCATATAAATGGTCATTCTGACTTGTTGGACTATCCTTGGTTTTGGGGGGGGGGTTCCTATATTCTTTTTGGAACCCCCCCCCTTGCCTGTTTTTCTAAAACATTACTTTATCAGCATTTGTTGAGACTGTTTATATAATTTCTTGCCAAAATTGGATGAGGGGTTAGAGAATACCTTAGAAAATTTGGAAAAGGAGGGCCAAAAATTCTCAGAGATTCCCTGAATTAGTTTACCCCTCTCATCACACTTTTTGATAATCTCTCCATCAGAGGGACCAAAAACTAAATCTCTGTCCAAACGAGAATTTAAAATCTCATTTTTCACATCATCTGGTAGGTTTTTTTAGAATGCAGACAAACCTCCTTAAAACAGTACCGGTGGCCATAGCCCTGGAAGATGTCATACATACACTTTAAACAAGGAGTTGTGACCTGTAAGATGAAATAAATTAAACCATTTAAAGCAGATTTTTCCTTACAAGAAGAAACTGCATTCAAAACATTTCTCATACAAAATAAGCTTTAAAGTATGACCCTGACAATTGGAAGTTTTGAAAATCAAAGTTGCAGAAGCATGTACTTTTTTCCCCAATACTTATCAACATACGTCTCAACTGTCCAGATTCTCACAAAATGTCAAGATTTTTGAGTAATATGTTTCTTCTCTTCCTCATAAAGTTTGTGGTTTTCTGGCAAATCACTGAGGATTACAGCCCCTAAATAATGACAGTTGTTTGAGTTTCAGACTCCATATCCTTCAGAAAAATGCATGCAAACACAACTACTTTCTAAATCTGTAAGAGTAATATTTAACATTTACCCATATTTTGGGGCCTTTGTCCACTTATCATTTTTAGTTTTGTCCAGATTTCCTGCGCCATAAGGTTGACAGGTATGCTTATCAATATTCTTCCCATCCTTGTCTGAAAGTATAGGATTAGAATTAACCAGCTGTCTAGCAGCAGTATGATTAAAGCTACAGCTGCTGGGTGAGGTTGGGAAGATTGTATAAAAGAAAGACTGAAGACCGTTATGCATTCCATCTGCCTTTTAGGGGCAGCAGACTGACTTACAGGAAAATTGCAGGCAGTGATACACACATCCTCCAGAACTAACAGAACTGGGGGGAATGACTGAAGGTTCTAGAAATTCTGCCTGTAGCAGTTAGGAATATTTTATGGTGGACTGAGAATCTTCAGTGTCCTCGCACTGAAAACACTGGCACATTCTGGAAATAGTCTCAGAAAAAGAGAAACCTGAACAAAGAGTCAGAAACTGAGCTCTCCTTTGCATTTTAATCTGCAAATTGAGGAGAAAATAAAGAAATTATGTACTCACCATAACGTTCCATCTGTGTTGTCCATTTTCATTCAGCCTCAACATATGGGACTCAGATCCGACCTCGGATCTGACTCAGCCATTACTACAACTCATAGAAGCATAAAAACTCTCGAGCTCTTCCCTACCCACGATGCTCTCGTCCCCTCACCTCAAATAATGCATATAGCTTGAGAGAAAAAGAAGACAAATTATAAACAAGGAACTATGCAAGATGCCATCACTGGAGTTCAAATCCAAGGGAGCAAGGGATGCTGACTGTGTCCTTACAAATATATTTCTTGACCAAGGAAATTTGAACCAAAAAAAGGCTGGGGTTGGTGGGTGGGGAGTTGAAGCTGAATGAAAATGGACAACATAGATTGAACATTAGGGTGAGTACATAACTTCTTTATCTGATGTTGTCTATTTTCATTCATCCTCAACGTATGGGCCAGAGTCCCCAGCTACCTTAGCTCTGAGTGGACCCTAAGGAAGGATGTTCCTGAGAACGGCTGAGCCAAACACCATTCTAGACCAGCTCTAGTTTGTAGTGATTGATAAAGGTATGTGGATTTGACCAAGTAGCAGCAGTGCAAATACCATTCATGGAAGCTGTAGACTGAAAAACTATGGAAGCTTCCACAAATCTAGTAGAATATGCTCTTACAAGTTTGTGGAGAGGCACATTTAATTTTGCATACACCAAACAAATACATTCTGTTATCCATCTGGCTATAGTTACTTTCTTGACAGATTGCCCCAACCTATGGTGTGCAAGATTTCCTGAAATATTTTGTATGATTTAAATAGTAGCGCAACTGTCTACGGACATCCAGTGAATGCAACAAGAATTCTCTTTGGTTACTGTAATTTGGAAAGAATACTAGAAGATGAATGGCTTGATTAATACTGTATTCAGATACCACCTTCAGTAGAAAGGAAGCATTGGTCTGTAAGGTAACACTATCCTTGTGAAAGACCAAGTTAGGGGGGTTTGAGGATAAGGCATGAAGCTCTAATATTCTCTTGGCCGAGGTTATAGTGATCAGGAAGGCTGTCTTCCAAGACAGGTATTTTAAATCACATTTGGATGCAGGCTCAAAGGGAGATTGAGTCAGGGCCTGTAGTACTACAGGTAAATCCCACTGGGAAACAGGGGTCTTTCAAGGTAGGTCTTAGCAAAAAGGTACCTTTCAGGAATACTTTACAAATTTTTGCAGAAGCCAAGGAAGAAGTATGTAATCTCACATGGAAATTTGAAATTGCTACAAGCTGGACTTTAATGGTAGATGTGCTTGCTCCTTTGTTAAACAATTCCACCAGAAATTAAAGTACTGCATATGTAGGAACTATAAAGGGATCTATGTGATTTTTCTCTGCCCCAAAAAAAAAGAAGTTATGTACTCACCATAACATTCCATGTTTGTTGTCCTTCATCTCGCCTTCCTTCTTGTTGGTTGGGTTTGGAGCCGATCCTCGGCTCCAACTTGGCAGTATACTATAGCTTGAGAGCTTTTTACTGGCTCAAGGCTAGCCCCCATCCCAACATGCCTAGCGGTAGTTACCCAGATCTCATTTATGATAACCCACCAGAGTAAATAGGTCAAAATTTTTACTAAACTTACTTATGAGAAAAACACCTGCATATGAGTGTGTGATCATCAGCAAAGAGAAAGGAAGGAAAGACTAGGTCTAACCAACTGGTAAGCAAAAGGGAACTCAGCCAGTGTAGCCAGAAAAAGGGGAAGAAGAACTCCTCTCAATCCTCCAGGAGGGGGAAGAAGGGTGGGAAGCAAGAAGGATGGCGAGATGAAGGACAACAAACATGGAACGTTATGGTTAGTACATAACTTCTTTATGTTATCTTGTCCCCATCTCACCTCAATCTTGCTAGTTGGGACAGTGTCCCCAGCACCTGTATCTTGGGTGGCTCACTGGAAAAGACTCTTCAGGACCGTGGAACCAAAGTGTGCCCTGTTCCAGGAGGCAATATCTACTTTGTAATGAGAGATAAAGGTATGAGGATTAGCCCATGTAGCTGCCCCACAGATTGAATCTAAAGGCAATTTGGCTTGAAAAGCAATAGACGTAGCCAAGGTCCTAGCTGAGGGTCCTTTAATTTTTCCTGGAAGTTCTTTATTCCGCAAAGTGTACACATGGATGATAGTGTCTTAAAGCCACTTTGATAAGGCCACTTTAGAGACTGGACAACCTTTCTTGTTGTCTGTAAAGGATATAAACAATTGGTCAGATTTTCTGAAATCCTTAATCCTGTGTAAATAAAAACATAACTGTCTATGAACATCCAGTTGATGGAGCTTATACTGTGCCTTGTTGCCATAATTGGGGAAGAATACAGGAAGCTCTATGGATTGATTTAAATTGTGCTCTGAACACACCTTGGGTAAGAAGGAGGGATTGGTTCTGAGAGAAACTCTATCTTTGTGGAAAATCAAGTACGGGGGATGAATAGATAAGGCCTGTAACTCTGAAACCCTCCTAGCTGAAGTATTGGTGGTTGAGAAAACGGTTTTCCATGTCAAAAATTTCAATGGGCAAGAAGCAGCTGGCTCAAAGGTAGGGAGAATGAGAGTCTCTAAAACTAGATTTAAATCCCAGGGGGGAGATGTTCTCTTACTGGAGGTCTTAAGAGGGTAGTACCTCTTAGGAATGCTCTACATAACCTATGGGGCAACATGTTAGATCACATTTCTCATACATGAAAATTAGAAATAGCCACTAGTTGAACTCGGATAGTAGCTGCCACTGCTCCTTTATCAAATGTTTCAGCAAGGAATTCCAGAATATTAGAAATGGGGCCAGTAAAAGGATCAATGTTATTCTGTTTTGCCCAACAAGAGAACTTCTTCCATTTGCTAGCATAAAATTTTCTTGTAGTGGGTTTATGGGATGAAATGAAAATGTGTTGAACTGCTGGGGAAACATCTGGGAGCCTGCCCAAGACCGGAAGTGGAGAAACCAAGCCATCAGCTTGAGAGTATGGATGGAAGGGTGGAGATCATCTGACTGATGCGTCGGGAGTTCTGGAACTGGGTCCAGTATCCAAGGCTCCCCTTGCAGATGAGGCCAAAGGAATGGAAACCAAATCTGTCAAGGCCAGTAAGGAGCAATGAGGATTATCCTGTAACCCAATGATTGTGCTTTCTGAAGAACCTTGGGGATCAGGGGGAATGGTGGGAAGGCATAAAGTAGTCCCAGGGCCAATTGTGAACCAGTGTGTCCCTGAGTGACTATCCCGGTGTTGGGACTAGGGAAAAGTAGCTTGCAAAGTAGCTTTGTTGAGGGGAGTGACAAAAAGACTGCAGCATGGCTGGCCCCATTTGCAAAAATCAACTCTGCAACTTCCTGTTTCAGGGACCACTCGTGAGGCATCAGAATAGCCCTGCTGAGCTTGTTTGCTATCATGTTGGATTTCCCCGGAATGTGTGTTGCGACCAGAAAGCATTGGGAAGACATCGCCCATTGCCATACTCGAAGAGCCTCTCAGCACAAGGGATAAGATCTGGTTCCACCCTGTTGTTTATGTACCATACTACTGACATACTGTCTGTCTGAATTGCTATAGTCTCCATAGGTAGAGAGTCTTGAAGTGCTTGCAATGCCAGAAGCACCACTCTCATCTCTAGGACATTGATGTGTAAGTGGTACTCATGTTCTTGCCAAGTCCCTTGAACAGTCTGTCCCAGATAATGCCACCCACACCCTATCTGGGAAACATCTGTGGTCACTGTGGCTACAGGTTGGGGGGTTAGAAATGGTCTGCCCATTGATACCAGAGGGGAGTGAAGCCACCATGCTAAATTCTTCTTGCATGACTCTGTGATCCAAATCTGATGTGACACTGGTAAATCCTGGAATGACCATTCAGCCAACAAGAGCCACTCCAGAATTCTCATGTGAAAGCATGCCATAAGGACCAAGGTAATCGCTACAGCCATCGAACCCAAGATCTTGAGGATGAATCTTGCCTGGATTCTCTTTCTTTTCATGAGGAATAAAACTTGATGACAAATGGTTAACACTCTTCTGTGAGGCAGTTTTACTATCGTGGCCCTTGTGTCTAAATCTGCCCCTACAAATGTAATATACTGACAAGGCGACAAGGCAGACTTTTCATAGTTTATGGTGATGCCTAGTTGTGTACAGGTGTGAATAGTGGAGTCCCGTGCCTTGATCAGTTGATGCTTGGTGGTAACAGTGAGGAGCCAGTCATCTAGATATGGAAACACCCAGAATCCTAAATGCCTCAGATGAGCCATGACTACTGACATGCATTTGGTGAACACCCTGGGGGCTGTGGTGAAGCCAAAGGGATGAGGTCTGAACTGGTAATGACTGACTCCCAGTCGGAAGCATAGGTACCTCCTGGACTGCCTGTCCATTTTTATATGGTAGTATGTATCCTGGAGATCGATGG
This sequence comes from Protopterus annectens, assembly GCF_019279795.1. Lineage (NCBI taxonomy): Eukaryota > Metazoa > Chordata > Ceratodontiformes > Protopteridae > Protopterus > Protopterus annectens. The sequence continues at coordinate 1,439,883,297 of NC_056744.1, read as the reverse complement.
AGCACATCCAATTGTCCTGACTCAAAAAGGGAAGAATGGACTGCAGTGTTAATATCCGGAGCTTTGTTTTCTTGACTGATTTTTTGAGTTTGCAGAGATCCAAAATGGGCCTCTAGTCCCCTGTCTTTTTCAGAACTAAAAAGAACCTTGAATAACTGCCGGATTCAATGTGGTCTGCGGGGACTTCTTGGATGGCTCATTTTTCTAACAACCTTTGAACTTCTGGGTCTGCTAGATCCAAAAGACTGGGTGGAACATCTGGGATTGAGTGCTGATTTGTTGTAGGGGGTGGTTGGGAGAAAGGAATTTTGTAATTCCTGGATATTATTGACAGTACCCATGTATCTTCTGTGATTGTTTGCCAGGCTTTTAGGTACTGGAATAATCTGCCCCCAACTGCCTCCAGAGGTGGACAGTTGGGCCTCCTTTCAGGAGCACTGGAAAGGCCTGCCAGAGAAGGTATCTCTGCCAGCCTGATTCTGTGGACCCCTCCTGCTGCAGGATCAGTGTCTCTCATTATTATTTCCCCCTCTGCCCCTGGGGAAAAAATCTCCACGTGTGTCACGTGAAACTCCCTCGGATTTTCTGAACCACATCTTCCCTCTCTTCTGACCCTTAGTGTAAGGTCTAGAGGGAGCGGAAAAATATACTCCCATGGCACAGAGAGTTTTGCCATCCCATTCACACCTGGTAAGAGTCTCTTTTACCAGAGGGCTGAACAGAGATGAGGCGTCAAAGGGGGTGTTGGTAAAGGAAGACTTGAAGGGCTCCGCAAATTGACAAAGGTGCATCCAGGAGTGTCTTTGTAAAGCAACTCCTGTGCCTGCTGCCCTACTCGCTCCATCTGCTGCGTAAGAGATCAGCCCCATGGAGGAGTTAACTACAGCTGTCAAGGTCGCAAGCAGTGAAGCTGCCTTGCTCGCAGCTCCTTCAGCTGTAGGATCCTGTAGAGATCCCTTTGAAGGTGTGTAAAGTGGGCCAAATAATTCAGCAAGCTGAGAATAAAGGCTGCTGAAGCAAACATACACTTCCCATGCCTGTCCATTGTACGAGACTCTTTGTATGGCGGAGAGACAGAAGAAAAAGTCTCCACTAGTTCTTTCTTGGTGGCTGCCGCCACCACCATAGCATCAACAGGCACACCCTTAGATAGAAAAGACCTATCCTATGGAGCAGTTATGAATTTATTGGGCCTCCTCGGAACTGGTTCCATAGTCTCTGGGGAGCTCCACACCTTCTGACTCACTAAGGCCAGCAGAGGGTCGAAAGGCGGAGACACCCAAGAGGTGGAGGGTCGGGAACCAAATGCATCCAGGCACACAGACTCATCCTCAGAAGGGGCAAGGGATTTCCAGCCACCCCTCTGTCTAAGGATTTCCAGGATGTCTGAAAAAGAGACATCCTCAGATGGGGACCATGGAGACCCTTCTGAGTCCTCCAAGTCTGTGTCTGAAGTGAGAGACTCAGGAGAGTCCAAATATTTCCTCTTGCATTTTCTCTTCTGAGGGACCTCCTCCGAGTGGTGCTCAGGGGAGGTTTCAGAAGAGGTGGGGTCACCCAATATGGAGTCCTGGAGCATAGGTTCCCTACGCTTGGGGTTGGAAGCAGACTCAGGCACTAAAAGAGTAGGAGCCAAGGGTGGAGGTCTCAGAGGACAGCACGCTCCTTGTCACCTCGAGGGCACCACGGTCCCAGCCCAAAAGAGTCCCCGGCTCTGAAGAGCTCAGAAATATCCTCAGAACAGAGGGCAATGGCTCCAAGGCCAATGTAAGAGCCGATCTCACCTGCGCTGAAGCCATGAGAGGGAGAACAGGGTCAGACAAGGGTCTGATACCACTCCTCCCCTCGGAGCCAACGAGAGAGCATTGGCCCCCCAGATCCCTCGATAGACTGAGACAACAAAGAGATCAGAGTGGTAGTCGGAACTGATAGACCAGTGGTAATCGAAGCTGATGGTTCCACTGCAATGACTTCCATGCACTCCGGCTCCGAACTCAAAGGAGTCGGGGCAAGAATCAATAACGGTGATGGTTGGGCTGTCGGTGCAATTTCCTTGTGGGCTGGGCTCGATAATAATTTACCTAATGCCTGTGTCTTGAGAAGCCTCTTCACCACCTACTCCACATCATGATCTGAAAGACTCCTGGATGATCGAGAAGAATGAGAGGAAGGCCGATGACTGCCTGCCACAGACTGCAACAACAGGGACAGAGGAGCAGACCGCACCAGCTCCAGAGAGGGAGACCTGGTTCTCTTGTGAGTCCTGATCGGCTCTGAAACCACTGATGGAGCCGCCAGAGAAAGAGCTTTGTCAGAAGTGACACTCAAATCTGACATACTCACAGGTTTGTCCTTAGATTTAGATGGCTCCGAAGTCGGAGTCGATGAAGACGATGGCTTAGGGGACTTTTCCTGTTTTTTTACTGGCTGAGAACCCTCAGTAGAAACATCAAAGGGGCTCTTTAATAAGCCTCACAAAATCAACTTATTTTTTCTCTCCTGCAGGACCCGAGAACTAAAAGCATGACATATAGAACATGAGCCCTGTAGGTGTACAGCCCCTAAACAATAGACACAGCTTGTGTGCCCATCCATAAGGGACATCTTCTGGCAACACGAGTCACACTTTTAAAACCCGAAGATTTTGACTCTTTAGGACCTTTGCACATACTAGCAACAACCACAATAGTACCAAAGAGAAAAACCAACAACAGCAAAAACAACACTAAAATAACTTTTAACTTTTATTTTTTTTTTTAAACAGGAAAATAGAAAGGAGGGAAGGTGATGGAGACTCCCCAACCCAGGACAGCCTCTAACTTAAGCGGCTGGTCCTATAAGGAAATTAAGAAAAAAAGGCCCTTAAACTAAGACGGGGCTGAAAGAAAGGGGACAGGGAACCCTCTAAGTCAAACGGGTTCAAGGGAACAAAGTAGGCCTAAAGGAAAACGACGGCCACAACAACAACAAAAGGCAGCAGCGGAAAGGTCAGAAAAGCACTAGCCTAAGATGAAACATACTCTAACACTAAACTAAAAGAAATTAGCTATCTGAATCAAAAAAAATATTGGAAATATATCAAGAAAAAGAAAATACTTAGCCTGAGCCAGTATGAGCAATCTCGACGCTGCAAGAGGCAAACGAGATCTGGCTAACTACTGCTAGGCATGTTGGGATAGGGGCTAGCCTTGAGCCAGTAAAAAGCTGTCGAGCTACAGTATACATCCAAATCAGAGCTGAGGATTGGCTCTGAACCCAACCAGCAAGAATGGAGGTGAGATGGGGACAACATAACATCAAATCTTTTCTGCTTGCTTTTCTACTGTTTCCTAGTACAAGGTTTATGGGATGATAAGAGAACAGAATGGAGTGGGGAAGAAAGCATACACTGCCAGGTCATCAACGTAATTGGAGAAACCATGTGAACAGCCTGAGGTTGGGAAGGTCTGGGTGAATCAGTCCTGTAAGATGGGACAAAAGGTCTAGGGTCGGATCCAGAAACCAAGATGAAGATAGTAGGTGAGGCAATAAGAAAAGTAAACACACTTGTTGAGACCAGTAAGGTGCAATGATGATTACTTTGCTCTTCAATCTGACTGCCTTCCATGAAAATCTGGGGATCAAGTGAGTTGGGGGATGGGTGTATAACAGATAAGGGGGGCCAGACATGGAGAATAGCATCCCTCAGTGACTCCCCCAATGGGGGGTATTAGGGCAAAGAAGCTGCTGCATTTGTTGTTTCGGTGAAATGCAAAAAAATTGCAGCAAGCCTGACCATATTGACAAAAAATCATTTTCGCCACTTTGTGGTTGAGGGACCATTTGTGAGGTAACAGAATAGACTTGCTGAGTTTGTCTGCTATCAGACTGGACTTCCCCAGAATGTGCATTGCTACCAGAAAGCGATTGGAGGCTATTGCCAGTTTGAATTGCAATGGTCGTGAAAGGGAGAGAATTTTGGAATGCTTGCAACTCCAAAATCACCGCTCTCATCTCCAGAACACTGATATACAGGTTGGCCTCTATGGGGGACCAAGTGCCTTGGACTGTCTTATCCAGATAATGCCCCCCACCCAATCTGAGAAGCATCCATGGTCACTAGGGCCTTGGGCTGAGGGGGTATGAGCAGGCAACTTTGTTGGGGCTGGCATGACTGTGCACCATGAGAGGTAATTTTTCCATATCTGAGTCATTCTTATCTTTGCAGACATAGGGCGAGTGAAAAAGGACCATAGGGTTTGTAGCATGCATTGTAAAATGTTATGTGATACCTTGCTAGGGGGTACTAAAGTTATGGCTGCCGCCATTGAGCCTAGGGCCTGCAGAACTTTTCTGGCTGAGATCTTCATATTGCAAATGAGTCACCTGACTTGGCTTCTGATGTTCAGTACTCGTAGAAATGGAATGGATGCAAGCAAGGACTGAGTGCTGAAGATTGCATTAATGAATTCCAGTTTCTGGGTGGGTCGCAAGTATGATTTATCGAGATTCATTGTGATCCCTAAAGATAAGCAGGTTTCTAGTACCTGGTCTCTCACTTGTATCAATTGATGCCTGGTTGGGGCAGTGATGAGCCAGTCATCCAAATATGGGAACACCCAGATTCCCCACAGCCATAAATGGGCTGCTACCACTGCCATGTACTTAATAAACACCATGAGGGCTGTGGTGAGACCAAAGGCCAGTGCCCTGACCTTGTAGTGACTGGATCCCACTCGGAAATGTAAGTACCTCCTGGACCACTTGTTCATCTTTATGTGATAGTATGCATCCTGGAGGTCAATCAAGCACCATCCAGTCATTCTTCCCTAAAAAGGGTAGAATGAACTCTACTGTGACCATCCGGAACTTGGTGTGTGTGGCCAACTTGTTTAACATGCTGAGATCCAAAATTGGTTTCCAGTCCCCTGTCTTTTTTGGAACCAAAAGGAACCTTGAGTAAGTTCCAGATCCTATCTGGTCTTGTGGGACCTCTTGGATAACTCTTTTTGCGAGCAACTGTTGAACTTGCTGAGTTGCTGGCTCCCTTTGGCTGGGTTTAACATCAGGGAGATTCATTATTGACAGAGGCAGAAGGAAAGAGGGTATGGTATAACCTCTGGTAATAATTCTCTGCACCCAAATATAATTTGTCATATTTAGCCTGGCTGTTTGATGCAGGGAAAAGTGATCCCTGACTGCCTCCAGAAGAAGACAATCAGGCCTTCTTTCAAGAGTGCTGATAAAGGCCTATCAAAGAAAGTATCTCTGGACCCTGTATTCTGCAGGACTCCTCTGCCACAAGGGCATCTTCTGTTGTTACCATTTTCCCCTCTGCCTCTGTCAGAGCCAATTCCACGTGTGTTGGGGAAAGGACCTTGAGATATTTTGAACCACATTTTGTGGCCTCCACACTGATTCCTAGAAAAGGTTCATTGGGGGGGGTGAAAAACATACTCCAATGGCAGGCAAGGTCTTCCCATCTTTTTCACACCCAGAAAGTGTTTCCTTAATAGTGAGACCACAAAGCAAAGATCCATCAAATGGAGCACTAATGAAGGATGACTTAAATGGCTCCATGAAGTCACAGAGGTGCATTCAAGCTTCTCTCCTCATGGATAAGCCTGAACCCATTGCCCGTGAGGCACCTTCCTTTGCACTGGCAATAAGCCTCATGGATGAGTTCACAAATAATTGTAAGGTAGTCAGCTGAGGGACCACAGAACTCTTGGCCTCCTCTGTAGTGATCCTTGCTAATGAGCTGGAAAGATCTTTAAGTAAGTCCCTTTGCAGTCTCATGAAGTGGGCTAGGTAATTCAGTAAACGTATTCCAAATGTCACTGAAGCATATACCCACTTTCCCAGTCTGTCCATCTCCATGGACCCTCTATTAGGTGGATGAATGGATGAGCTCTCTTCAGCAAGTTCCTTTTTAGTGGCTGCCACCATAACCATGGCATCAACTAGTACACCCTTACTCCAACACTGCCTTTCTGCTGGAGGGGCCATAATTTTATCTGGTCTCTTGGAGATAGATTTGGTCGAATCAGGTTCCTTCCATGCCTTCCAACAAATTAAATCCACCAATTTGTTGGGAGGCGAGGCCACCAAGAAGGTAGATAAGCCAGTCCTGAAAGCTTTCAGGTATACAGACTCCTCAGAGGATGGGCTGTGGACAGAGCAACCACCCTTCTCTTTCAGGAGCTCAAGGATATCTGCAAAGGAGATGTCTTTGGGTGGTGATTTTGGAGCCCTTTCTCCTTCATTAAAGTCAGTATCAATGGAAGGGACTCCTCAGTTGAGTCCAGGTATTTCCTTTTACACCGTCTCTTCCTAGGGACTTCCTCGGTGGGGTGATCTGAAGAAGTACTGGAAGAGCTAGGGGTCCCAGATTGGGTAGACTGGAAGCTCTGGGCCAGCTGTCCCCTAAGCACAGAATGGTGAGGATCACATGACAAGGTCAGTTGGGTGGTCAGGGGTGGACCCACCTGATCTGTGGAGACAAAGAAGACCCTCTTCACCTCAAAGGCTGACCTCCCCAGGGAAGAGGAGATCAATAGAGCAGAGAGCAAAGGTCCCTGTCTCTCTGGATCCCTCTTTCCCACAGGTTGTCCGCCTGAGGAGGAAGCCGGAACCGAGCTATCAAGTCCCAAAGCTCCGAGAGGAAGAGAGAGCTCTGAAAATCTCAGAGTCGATATAACCCCTCCCCCCAGATCTGATGTGAAAGCTTCCACTCTGAGAGCGTCTGGATCTGAATAAGTTGGAGCTGACGAGCTTGGAGTCATTGTCGGATCCAAAGACACCAGTCTTCTTGCATCTGATAAAGATGGACCCAGAGCAATTGGATCCAAGAACTCTGAAACCTCAGGTCAAGTCAGAGGAGGAGTAGAGACTGGAAGCAGTCCCTGATCCAATGGGGTCAGAACCATAACGGCACCCTTCTGAAGTTGCTCAATAACACGTTCCCTCACCATCCTAAGTACATCTGCCTCTGTAAGGTTCCTACTAGAATGAGAGGGCACAATCAAAGCAGGGCTAGAATGCCTCTCTAGGAAGGAAGAAGGCACCCTAGATGTAACTGGGTCTAAGGACAGTGAGTAAGTAGTATGAGGAAGGGGCTTCAGATCCCAGGTCTTAGAATCTGAAACTGACTTACTCCTAGGGTCTGACGAGAAAAATGTTTTGTCAGATCAGATGGCTTGGAAGCCATTGGAGACATCGGATCCAATCTTGGCACCTTCTTTTTCTGCTAAGCCAAGGAAGGAGCTTCGGACGATCTGGATCATTTGTAGTAATCCCTATGTTTGGAATTCAAAGGTTGAGCTCCAGCGATAGCCTGTGAGAAGAATGAGGGTAACAGCCCTTTCAAAATCAGTTTGTTCTTACATTCCATGAGGGCCCGAGGACTAAAGGTCTCACAGATATCACATTGCTGGTTGAGGTGATCCAGTCCCAGGCAGTTAACACACAAAGAATGCCCATCTGAAAAGGGTATCTTGTGCCGACATTGCCTGCACTTCTTAAACCCTATTTCAGACATGTCCAGGAAAACAATGGTAATCTACAGGTAGAATACAACTCACACACACATACAACCACACACATGCAGCAAGAAGAAATAAAGATAGTTAGATTTTTTTTTTTAGGAAGAAAAAGGAAAGGATAAAATACCAACTATGGTAGTGAAAAAGACTATCGGTCATAGGGAGAAAAAATAATTATCTGAAAGAGGGTAGGGAAAAATAATGGCAACTAAGAGGACCGAGAAAGGCCGTGAAAGTTTACAGGCAGAATACAGAAAAGATTACACTAAAAGGAAGTAGAAAAAACACAAAGGAGAAGATAGAATAAAGAAATGTACTTATCACCCAAAGAACGCTTGAGAGCTATCAGCAACCACGTCTGCTCGCAAAAGTGGCAAATGAGATCTGAGGTAAGAGGGGCCCAGAGCATTGTGGGTAAGGAAGAGATCGAGAGTTTGCAGGTTTCTGTGAGCTGTAGTAATGAGTCAGATCTGAGTCCCATATGTTCACGATGAATGAAAATTGACATCAGATCCTATATCTTTCCTTTCATCTTCCTGTTCAGATTCAGAATCTTGAATCTCTTCAGGAAAAGACGTATCCCTCTTTTTTACCAGAAATCACCATAAAAGAGCAGTCAGTAGCCTGAATTAAACCTGAGCCATACCCAGTAAATTACTCCTGTCTAAGGAAATTTGAGGAGGAGGAGATGTAGATTCATATTTAGTTGTCTGATTCTTTGTAACAGGAATAATAGGGCCAAAGGTGCTATTAATGGCAGTAGCTTCCCCAGTGATGAGCAAACATTCTGACTAAACAGGGAAGACTTCCCTGTACCCTCTCCCAGACCAACAAGAGTGTATCTCTCTTGCCTACTGAGGGGACTCCAACAGCCACAGAGTATTATGGCCAACTTCAGGTCCATAGTGACTGCAGGTGCTACACCAGAGCGATCTGCAGTAAAAGATGACTGGTCTAAGGAACCAGCTTTGGCCTCTGCAGAGTCACCAAACTCTGGTTGAGGCAAATTACTATTCTGCTGTGGTGGCATAGGCTGTTTGCTTAACCTTTTCATTTTTGTGGCTGGAAGAAGGATCGACCATGGGACTGGTAGTTTGTTCCATGTCCAAGCAAAAAATGGTGTTTCTTTCCCAGGAAAACTAAGCAGCATAAGTCAATAAACCTTCAAAGTCCCAAAAGTCACTTTTTCTCAGTAAAAAGCACTTTAATACACTTTGCTAGCCCACAGAAAAAGCAATGTTAGAATGTTTAACTACTTTTAAACTGAGAGGAAAAAAGTATGCTCCTGTTTATAAGTATGGTCCATTAAAACACAAACTCCTAATTCAAAAATAACTTTCCTAATAATGAAATTAAAGATAAATATCAAATTTAAAATATGGAAGGTTTTCTCCAAGAGAACTAATCTGCTCACAACAGAACAGCACAGGCTGACCATAGATCCTTGAAAACCCACTGAGGAGCAGCAAGAAAACTTTGAAGGGCTTGGTGCCCAAACCATTGTTTTTAACAGCTCAGCTAGAGCTGTCTAAAGTTTTGGGTATGAAATGTGCCCTGAAGCTTTGGAAGCTTGCTAGCTGTTATGCCCTTAGCAGGATATAACCCATATAACTTAAGCTACTGCAGCAATGATCAAGATAATGAACATTATTATTTCCGTTTATTGTATGCTTAATCAAACTATGTTACTTGAACTTGGAAGTCACATTTGTATTCCACTAAAGAATAAAGCATGGGCTGTTGGATACATCTCTCTGACTAAGCATATTTTTTGCTAATTGTCAGCTAGAATTAAAGAAAGAATGCTTGAAATAGCTATAAGAATTACCTGAGCATTACAGATATGCAGCTTCAGTGTATTTGCTTTTCATTACAAATAGGGATGGTGGCATAATGGTTATGGTGTTTACATCATCAATGCAAGGTGCAGGGTTTCAGTTGCAGATAGAGTAATTGGCTATGCTTAAAATGTCTCACAAGGGTAGTTAACCTAGTACTAATCTATGAACCTGTATGCCGAACATGCTTATTTACAACTGCCAAACTGCTGCTTACCTTTGTACCACTGTAACAAAAAAGATATGCTGAAGTATCTTTATAAAGTGTTCATTCAGAAAGTTAAATATATTTTCCTGTAACATACTTTTATTGCTATTTTGTGTCTTTCGGCTTTTCCCGGTTAGGGGTCGCCACAGCGGAACTCCGGTCCGCTAATGATTGGCAGTAGATTTTTACGTGCTGGGTTGCCGGGCCTAACGCACAACCTTCAATGAAGGAACACCCATTCACGCATGTCGTCACACAGAAGACGCTCTAACTGAGAATCGAATGGGCAACGTCTAACTGTGAGGTGACAATGCTACCGCAGCACCACCATCGCAGTCCTACTTTTATTGCTATTAATAATAATAATAATAATAATAATAATAATAATAATAATTAAAAATTACAGTTTATGTGGCTAAATTCTGTGACTATGAAGGTGCTTCTTTTTGGTTGATTTTCTCATTCCACCTACAAGATGCCATTGGTGCATTCCTTATAGTTTGATTAGTACCAGGGACTTTAAACAGAGCAGGTGCACCATTCCTATTATCTTTAAAGTATCAGCCAATTAAGCCTAGTAAAGTCTGCATTTAAATGCTGGCACAGAAGAGTGATAAATGTTTCTCCCCTATCTGAAGAGATTATAAATCGGTCATACTTTTAATGTTAATTAACCTCATTTAGAGCAATGTTTTATATAAATTCATTTAAAAAGAGTAAATATCAAGCTGCAACTATGGACAAAGAATAATTTAGTTATGTATTTGTTTTTGTTAACCAGCGTAGAGCATCTAGCCTATTGAAACACTTTCAGACTCATCCCAGGAGCACTATCTGGTTAACTGACTTGCTCAGAGACACACCATTAGACAAATGACGGTTGAAAGCTTCAAAGAGAATCAAGACTTGGACTACAAGAAGCAATTTGCTAATGGCTCATAGCCTTAATCGTCTGTTCCAGGCACAAAGTAATAACTTTGATATACAGAATTTCTTCCATGACAGAAGCAGACCACTTGGTCAAGAACCCTGCACTGATTGGTAATAATAAGCCAAGTCTTCTAGTGAGATCCTGTTTCTAATGCTATACAAAAACTTGACAAAGTTGCAGTTTCCAATTTATTACATGAAAAGTCACACTATTTGCTTACTTTTAATTCTAGAATCATGCAAAATGACAAATAAAAGGAGCAAGCCCTTCACAGGGCTATATATTTGCTAAGTTCAAGGTGTGATTAGCTACTTTCAGGACAAAACTATTTGTTATTATAATAACCAACCAATCCATTTGCTTATCTGGAAAATATATCTGTCAGTTATCATAGTAATTGGCTGATACATTTGCTTATCTGGAATATATAGCAGGAAGTTTTAAATATTTATGAATTTAACAAGAATAAGTACAGGTTTCAGTAGCTTGAGCAGTGAAATAATGCTTTTCAACAGATTGAGCACTGAAAAACTGCAGCCTTAGAACTGTACAAGTGACTATTGGGCTGCAAAGCTTGTGTATAAAAATATGCTGACATTTAGGCCAAAATGTAAGTCTCAGAATAGCAGCAATGTGTAACCAGTATTTAAATAAAAATGCCTGAAACAGTCACATTAAATAATGTGAAAGTGTATGCATTTCTTACTAAGCATTGCGCTTTTCACTTGGGAATGGTTAAAAAATGTTACCACATTTCTGAAACCCTTTTATAGCCTCCTGTTTTTAAATCAATTTTAGCTGCAAAAGTTATTAACATTTATTTTCTCTCATCTTTAAATCTGTTCATGCTACTAATTTGTAGGAAACTAGCCTTGTTTATCCATTCTTTAAACATTATTAAAAATGGGTGTTATTCACTCTCTTAATGGACTTAATGATATGCTGTCTAAGCATACCACACAGGAGCATTCCTACTTCATTTCTTATGAGTCATCAGATAGATACACACATGCATGCACACAGACACACACACACACACACACACACACACACACACACACACACACACACACACACACACACACATAATTTGATATTCAACCAGACAGACATTTTCTATACCTGCTTTAACCAATTCAAGGTCACCAGGAGACACAGCATATTGGCACAAGACACAAATTGGGAATTGATTGCGTGCCATTCCATTAAACACATGCACACATCCACACTTGTGAACAATTTTGTATCATCAGTCAACCTGCCAGTATGTGTTTGGAATGTAGGAAGAAACTGGGGATCCCAGCAGAAACCTATAAAACTTAAAGCGAGCATGGCACCCCGCAAAGGGAAGTGTAAACCACCAGCGAGACTAACTGCTGTATCATCATGCCACCCTTAATTTAAAATCCACACCCAAACAGCCAAGTTTACTTCTTAATGGGGGAACAAATAAGCTGTTTAAATTTGTTTAGCATGAGTACGCTGACTTTACAAGCATTAGTGCACTAATCTAAGCCTTCATGAAGCATGAGATAGCACTAAAACAGTCTGATGTTTTTTTTTAGGGCACTGCTTCTCTTCTTCTTCTACTGAAACAATGAGTGAGAAGGTCACTGAAAAACCAATCAGTAAAAACAAAATGAAAACTCCAGCAAAGCTAGAACTTCCAATAAGTGACCTCCCAAACCTCTTGTATCAGAGGCATATGTGATATATGCAAATGATCCTTATGAACATCAGATGTTTCAGCTATTTGGCAATTCTGAATGCCCTTGACTTGTTTTGTCGTTTTAATGGACAATTTCAGGCCAGTAGTGGGGTTTGGCTTTACTGGCCTGAAATTGTCCATTAAAATGATGAAACAAGTCATGGGCATTCAGAATTGCCTGTTAGCTGAAATACCTGATGTTCATAAGGATCATTTGCATATTTTACTGGCCTGAAATTGTCCATTAAAACAACGAAACAAGTCATGGGCATTCAGAATCGCCAGTTAGCTGAAACACCTGATGTTCATAAAGATCATTTGCATATAACCCATGTGCCTGTGATACAAGAGGTTTGGGAGGTCACTTCTTCTACTGAGAAATAAGCAGGAACTTGTACAAACCCCATCTACTTAGGAAAAAAAAAAGATGGATTTTTCAGGATACTGCAGCCCCATTTGTTCAGAAGGTAAAAAACAGGAATCTGAATAACTTCACCCCCTGGGGAAAATTTCTATTTATATCACTAAAGCATCTTTTACAGAATATATAGATATGCTAATAAGCATGACCCTCATTAAAACCTTTGCTTGTAATAAATGTATAATGTGATTAACACTTAAACCCTTCTCTGTCAATGGCATACTTCCTGATTATTTCATTACAAAGTCTTCTTATTTCACTTTGTGAGCTCTGAAGTCTACTTAGTGACTGCCATCCTTACCCTATTAGATAATAACTACATTGTTAATGGGGCAAGCTCTATGCAGATTTAGTCTGATTCAATCCAGTGTAACAAAATGCAATCTAATCTTTAGATTAAATTTGGATATTATGTCTTTTTTCCAGGTTTCACCCATTCCCTTTCCAGTTTATTGAAAATAAAGACACATTTTACATTTTAACTATTCCATGTAAAAATCTACTGCCAATCATTAGCGGACCAGAGTTCCGTTGTGGCGACCCCTAACCGGGAAAAGCCGAAAGACACAGCAACTATTCCACTGTCTAAACATTTGAATTTTTTATGTTGCAAATATAAGTAAAAGCATGTTTTGCTGTAAATGTAAATCAGTACCATTCAGATAAGACTATTATAGATGAAAGGTAACTCCCCACACAAATCTTAAGGAATGGATTTTATTCCTTACATAAGAATAACGATGCTTATGGATAAAGATCACCCTTTGTCATTCTATTCATAACTCATACTTTCTTCAAAGGGCAAGTCTTTTTCTCTGAGACAAAAAAATATTACACCATTTTTGACTTAATCAGCTCCCATGCAGTTTCCTCATAATGTGTAACTATTAAAATAAAAATAGCATTTAGTGCTTACCTTTTGTTGATCCTGAATAGATAAAGACTCTGAAATGAGGCACTCCTTAAACTTTTCCAACTACAAAAAAACAAATCACTATCATAAAAAAGTACAGAACTCCAAGCCACAAATTCTATAATTATAAAGTCACAGAATGTGCTAAACGTGAATTCAGTTTATTACTAGCATTACCTGAATTTTGAATTGTTCTGTCTCCTCTGATAACATTAAAGTCATTTTCTCTCCTTTTGTTGATTCTAGACCTTGAATTATAGAAAAAAAATGAAAACAGATTTATCTGCAACACTTTTTTCCCAAGCAGTAGTAATAAATAAACATAGTGTTTTAAAGGGTAACAGGATGGTTGCCTTAGATGTTTTGCCTTAAAAAAGTTTAGTCATAACTGACTTCTTCTTAAAGAAATTTACATCTGTCTTAGAACTCTGTGAAGTACATAATATACCTTCTACCTTGACCTTGCAAAAGCTTTCGACACAATACCCCACTCGGGTATTATAGAGAAACTTACCAGCTTAAATGTAAACCCATATGTCACAAGATGGGTTGCAAACTGGCTAAAGGACAGAACCGACAGGGTTAGAGTTGCTGGAGCCATGTCAGACTCCAAGCCGGTTACAAGTGGAGTCCCACAGGGCTCAGTCCTTGGCCCCCTATTGTTCGGCATCTACTTCTCAGAAGTACAGGCAAACATAGGAGGACTATGGCTGACAAAGTTTGTGGATGACTGCAAACTGGGTGCCATAGTGGATAGTACATTGGACGAGACATCCTTCAGAGGGTCTCACGAAACTGATAGCTGGTGCCAGAGCCATGGCCTGAAGTTAAATGCAAAAGTGTATAGTCATACCTTCGGGAAAACAAGGTAACCCCAAGCTACCATATAGGTGGCAACCCACTAAGCACAGAAGAGGTTATCGGGACCTGGGGACCCAGGTTGACAGTGGCCTCTCGCTGACACTCACGCTGCTAAAGTGGTTCAAAGACCTTCGACATTGCCCACCTGATCATGAAGGGATTCACATCCAGATCAAGTGAGGTCATTGTTCCCCTGTACTCTTCACTTATCAGACCAATGATCGAGTACAATGTCCCATTCGGGATGTATCTCACCCGACACCTGCAGCAATTGGAGAGACCCCAAAAGTTCCTCACCAAAAGGATAAAGGGACTCCAAAACCTGTCATATGCTGCCAGACTGAAGAAACTCCAACTCTATTCAGTTGCATACAGTCTGTTCAGAGGTGACCTGTGCCTGACATACAAGGCCATGACCAACCCGGAATTAATGGACATGCTCCACCTCAAAAAAACCAAATCCACCAAAACCACTAGAGCAAGAGACTTAAACCTTAGCATGGATATAAATAGGACGTGCTGGAGGAATAGATTTATCACCCAAAGACTCCCCATGCTGTGGAATAAAATCCCGGTCCATGTGAGGCAGAGCACCTGGCTCTGTTCAAGAGAAATCTTGACCGGTGGATGGGAGATCGTAGGTTTACCCCGGGAATCATCTCTGTGTCACTACTGGACAGAGGCAAAACATACTAATGGGCACAGTATTTCTAACATAAGGGGTGGCGTAAGCCACATAACTTTGGGCTAGGCTTATAAATGCCCTAGGGCAGTTAGCCTAGTATAAACCTATGAACCTACCTATGGGTTACACGGCAATCATCAATATTATATTCACCTAAGTATGTATTTACATTTTATGACATTAAAACAAAATGTGTTGGCCATAAAACAGTAACACATTTCTTCATCGTATGCTTTAGATTTGATTATCAAGAACAGTGCAGTTCCTGCTATTCTTCACATCTGTGTGCGGTTCATCCAAATTTTAATCAGGATGGCTTATGGAACAGAATGTGTTTGCACTATTTACCATATATTCTGTGGACAAAGCTTTATTGCATTTACGTTATGATTTATTTTAATACATACCTAACTCCTGTTAAAATGGCCTCTTAATGTTTGAATTCCCCACCTCTTTGAACCAGATAGGACCATATTGATGTTGATTTTTCTTCTTTTTGCAACTCTATACAAAAATTCTGGGTGCTTGTTAATAGCAGGCTCAAAACGTTCATTTAATTAACAAGGAATGACTTGAGAACAATCTACTTTAGGCCACTAGAATTCTTAAAAACAAACTCCTTTAGATATGATTGCTGTGTTATTTTTTTTAAATTATGAAACATTAGACTGTATTGCAAGAAAAAGCTATTTAAAAAAATCCTCTACATCAAAGTATTTAAAAGCCTATAAATTATCCAATAAAAATTATTGACTGAAAAATCTCACAAAGGTTATTTGAAATAATTGTTGTATAATGGCTACATTTTATTAATTATGTGTTGAACATGTATTTATATTGAAGAGGGTTTAGATTACTGTTACAGCCATTTCTCTGTTTAATAGTTTTTAGAAGTTTGTGACCTGCACTGTTAGCTTAATTGATTTTATTTACTTCATTTAATATTCATTGGTTATTTTAAAACTTTTGTCTCATTGTGTAAATCTGTTTTATTGCTGCTTGAGTTCTTTATATTTTTGTCAGTATTTGGTTCCTGTACTTAACAGTTTATTAGAATGCAATAAAAAGTTATATATTTTTAAAAAAGTACACAAAATGTCTAAACATCCATAGACTACATTTTAATCCAGTGAATGTTAAGAAATTTAAGTTTTTGCCTTTAGTATCATCACATTTAATAATCAGCAAAATGAAATAAGATTCTCATAGAGATGGAAATTGCGTACTGTCACTGGTATTTTTGCATTTTATTTTTTCCTGCTAAGGACACTTCTCTTCAATATTCTTAGGGTTCAGCTATCCCAAATGACATCTCAGCATTGGTGGTACCCAGGCAGCTCAGCATCTATAGCATTATATAGGTTGCTACATATTCGTGCTAATCACTGCCACATCAAACAAGTACTTCCTGTAACCATACATTGTTCACTATATGTTGTTGTTGTTTGTCTTTCGGCTTTTCCCAGTTAGGGGTCGCCACAGCAGAACTCCGGTCCGCTAATTATTGGCAGTCGATTTTTATGGTGCCGAGGTACCAGCCAACGCCCAACCTTCAACTAAGGCATGGCCATTCATGCATGTCTTTCGAACGCCACTCAACCGCGGGGAGAACATGCAGACTCCACACAGAAGGCGGTCCAGCCGAGAATCGAACGGGAGAACCTCTTGCTGTGAGGTGACAACGCTACTGCTGCACCACCATATTGCATGTAAATTCTCGTAAAGTAATAATAGTCATAATATAAGATGCTGCAGTACTGGCTGGAAATGCTAGATATGTGTCTTTAAACATGAAGGCATAACTTGATTTTGGCAAATGATAATATTAGATACATTTGCCTGATCTGGGCAAAAACTGCACTGCTGACTTTTTGTTCATGAGGCAATTAAATGTTTCTGCAGAGGGAGCTGTGCCAGTGTGTTCACCAGGGAAAGAAAGCAAATAGTTAGAACTGATACGTCAGAGACTGAGATTTTTCTCATATCATGGCAATGTGTATAGGGTTAGGAATGAGTCTTTCCTTGTTTCAGATGCCACATCACTACAAGTGTTGTTCCAATAAAGACGTACTTTAAGACTATTGAACATGTGCATTTTGATTAGAAAAAGGATATGAGGTTCTTTGAATTGTTTAATGTTTTCTTAATGCATCTTTCCAATTCAGGCTTTCAGCACTACTATTCCCCTGTGGTCTGAGTTAAAGTCTATTCTTACCTTAAGTATTTATGTAATCCAGATTCTGCTGCTTTGTTCCTTATACCTAGGTAACTGCCTTATAGATAAAGTCACA
Source organism: Protopterus annectens (assembly GCF_019279795.1). Lineage (NCBI taxonomy): Eukaryota > Metazoa > Chordata > Ceratodontiformes > Protopteridae > Protopterus > Protopterus annectens. Next base: position 1,439,865,918 of record NC_056744.1, on the reverse strand, counting down.
TTCAGATAGAATTTCAAAGCAGTCAACCTTCCCATAAAATACAACTTCCCCACCCCACCCCCTGCATTCTGAATTAATATTCAGATCAATTGATAAGTGAGAGGTATACTCAAAAATGATACAAAGGCTAGTATCAGTTTAATTTTGTTGTGGAAAACAAAGAAATACTACAATACTAATAAACGCAAGAGAAAACGCTATAACCAATATCAACAAACTGATCAATAGCTGAAGAATCAGAGTGATAAAATATATGAACATGCTTGCATCTATTCTCAATAACAAGCATCAACAGGAAAAGAGCAGGAGACAGCATAAACATATCTGTGAACAATACAAAAATGTGTACCAGCATCACAGGGGGAAGGAAGGAGAATCTGCAGTGGTAGGCATCTACATGAATACAGGATCTACCACTGTATTGATATCCTCATACATCTGTACTATTTTTATCATCAGAAGTCCCTGCCACTATATGCCTTTAAAGCAAAATCAATCCAAGTGAGGAGGATTGTACTAATGCAATAAGGCATGCAGTACAAATGAGGCAAAACCTTCCTTATCTCAATAGTAAGAATCCAGATTTAATACTCAGTCTATGTGTGGATGGCAGCTGGGGTATCAGCTTGATATACATATCATGAGCTAAAACATAATTATAGAAAGCGGTTCTAGTGGCCACTGCCCTAATACAGGCTCTATCCCCTCCATTTAAAATGCTGCTATGACTGTCATAACAAAAGACAATAATGGGCTCTAGCCATTTTGAAGTGTTCACATACTTATTGGTCTGCCTTCTTTCCCTTTTATGAAACAGACAAATCATTGGTCAAATTAACTGACAGTCTTAGTCCTCTGAATACTATATCTGAATTGTCTACTGAGATCCAAAGTATAAATACTTACTACATCTTTATTCTTTTGTTTTGAAAGTAAATGCCAAGGTGATTATTTTTATTTTATGAGACAGAAAAAGTCATTGGTGCTAAAGAAGGAATTATTTTAAAAGAAATATTTGTAGAAATGTATATGCAGTTGTCTACACATCAATATCTATAATTCAAAAATCCTTTTTGAAGATATCCCCGATACTAAACTAAAGAAATAAACTTGAGTTCCACCCGAATTACATGCTCAATGTTTTCGTGGGTAGTGTCTGCTTCACGGTTATAACATTTTAATCCAATGCAGAGAAATTGTTTCTCTTTAGAGGCTCACTATGCACAGACACTAACCAGCTCCTTAGTTGTAAATATCAGGAATTATAGGAGAATAAACTAATAAACAGCTAGATATGGGTAAAAAGGAATTTCTACAATGAATGTGAAACTCCAATGGCAAACAGACAAACCAAGTGTTATAAAATTTGAGGTGCAGGACAAGAAAAGAAATATTGTGCCTTTTTGTATTTTACCAATTTTATTTTCTGGTTGAAGGTATTACATTACTTTTAAATGCACAAACAAAAGTTATGTACTTATCACAATGCTGGATCCTGTTCATCCTAATGCATTAGATACCACTGGAGCCAATTTTAGGTGTGATGCCCCTGCACTGGCCCAGTAATCAAGGAGCCTCAATCATCACTACTGGCAACAGTGGGGAATGTAAACACTGGGAGGATGACAAGTACACGCACAGCAAAGTGCAATTTCCTTTAAGAGCACACAGAGTTCACAGTCAGTCTGGGGCTGGTTTCTCCCTCTTTCTCCAGATCCCCAATAAGACTCCTCACTGGCACAGCTACAGAGTTGAGATAGCTGAGTGGCCAAGCTAAGACCTCCAGCATCCTTTCTGTCCAACCAGTGCTATGTGTCCCTGCCCATGTAGCTGACACACACACTTTGAGATTTGATTTATACACAAACACACACCTGGGAAAGGCTGGCACAGGTTTACTAGCTATGCCCCCTTCTGCCCAGACTATAAGGTAGTTTTTTTATCAGCTACTTTAAGGCCCTTAGCAAAATGTAATCAATCTTCCTGCGTAAGGTTACTATTAATATAAATAGTAGTTTGCCCAAGGACTAGGCTGTTAGGAGTGGCCTGCACAATGTCACCAAATAGATATGCGAGTACTCTAATATCTTAAATATCTCTAAACAGACCAGCCACAATTGAAAGGTTTAAATATGTTTAATAATTAATAATAAAAGAACAACACTATACTATGTATTCATATTGCCTTCAGAATTCAAAATCACAGGAAATACTTAAAACAACATTGCAGGACAGTCTCAAATAATACAGAAAACATCTAAACTAATCTTTATTATATTCCTAACTATATCTAAAGGAAATTACTGCACCCTAGTTAACTTACTTACAACAAGGCAAGTGCAGAGGTGGTGAGCGGATGTTCTTGTTAGGTCAAAGACAAAATATAAAATGCACTGTTTCTCTCTCTCAGAGAGTTATCAAATTAATATAAAACATTAGTGCTGGGATACTTTATTTATTTATTTTATTTAGCATTTGTTAATCGGGAAAAGTCTGACTTGGAATGAAGCCAATTTTCAACGGAGGCCCAGGGAGAAATGCTCCAGACACATGTCTTTGTAACGTGGAAGGAAACCGGAGCACCCAGAGGAAACCCACACGAATGCAGGGAGGATATGCAGATTCTGCACAGAAGGCACTCCAGCTGAGAATGAGAACCGGAGAACCTCTTGCTGTGAGGTGACAACTCTACCGTTGCATCACTGCGCCGTCCATGACATCACTATCTGTCACCTGACGTCAGTTCCCAGGTTAAACCCCCACTGCAGGTGGTAGCATTTAATATCTCTCTGAGAAAATACATAGCCTTCAGATGTTTGTAACTGCTAGAAGACATAAAACAATAAAACACTTACAAAACAACTCAGAGAGTCCCCTAGCATAGACATCATGTTTCCTGTTGACTGAAACTGAAAGATAAATAGAAGTTATGTTCTTACCATAACGTTCCATGTTAGTTGTCTTCTTCTCGCCTTCTTCTTGCTGGATGGGTTAAAGCTTCGAGAGTTGGTTCCATATATCCAACAATGCTAGGCGAGAGTTACCACAGATCTCGTTTGTAAGCTAACCCCAGCTTATAATAGTAACAGAATAACTGTAAAACAGAATCCACCTCTAACAACAGGAAGAAAGAAGGGTGACCTACATCCTGAACCAGGAAATATGCATAATAGCATATGTCTAAGAAAGAGGTGGTAGAAAGAGAGGTCACAATCAGAACTCCTCTAGGTCTGTCCAGGCCAGGGGAAGGATGAAGAAGACAACTAACATGGAACGTTATGGTAAGAACATAACTTCTATATGTTGTTGTCTATCTCGCCTTCATTCTGCTGGATGGGACCCTAGCACCTTGTCCCGGTGGCCTAACGGAACAGAATCCTGAGAACAGTGGAACCAAAGTTAGCTCTATGCCTAGAAGCTAAATCCAACTTATAGTGAGAAATGAAAGTGTGAGGAGTATGCACAAATGGTGTCGATAGGCAGTCTGTCTTGGAAGGCTAAAGAAGTAGCCAAAGCTCTGGTGGAATGAGCCTTAGGTTTATCAGGCAGCTTTTGATGTCTAATTTCATATACAAGGGAAATCAAAGATGTTAGCCATCTGGATAATGATACCTTTGAAACTGAAAGTCCCTTTCTGCTCTCTCATAGGAGACAAACAGCTGATCAGATTTTCTGAACTGTTTAGTTCTATCCAAGTAGTACCTCAATTGACGGTGAACATCCAGGCAGTGTAATTTTGTTCAGACCTATTGGAGTATTCTGGAAAAAGACCGGTAGATCAATGCTTTGATTCAGATTTGACGTCGAGACCACTTTAGGCAAAAAGGACGGTTAGTTCGTAAGGATACTCTGTCGTTATGAAACAAAAGATAAGGAGGACGACAGCTGAGTGCTTGAAGCTCTGAAACCCTTCTAGCTGATGTAATAGCTACCAGAAAAGAGTTTTCCATTATAATAATTTTAAAGAACAGGAGACTGCAGGTTCGAAAGGGAAGAATCAAAGAAGCAAGAACTAAATTTAGGTCCCAAGGAGAAGGAGGATTTCTTATAGGAGGTCTGAGAAGAAAAACTCCTTTCAAAAAGGCTTTGCAGAGCTTGTGGGACATTAGGGCAGATTCAGAAATACCCACATGAAAGTTAGAAATAGCTGCCAATTGAACTTTAAGTGTAGAGGAGATGAACCTGCATGGAAGAGTTCAGCTAGAAAATCGAGGACTAGTTGGATGGAAGCAGTGAAAGGATCTATGTCCTTTCCTTGAGCCCAATATGTGAAGTGTTTCCACTTACTCAAATAAATCTTTCGAGTGGAAGATTTATGGGAAGCTATCAAAATATCTCTAACAGAGTGAGATAATTGAGGAAGCCTGGCTAAGGTTGGAACTGGAGGAACCAAGCAGTGAGGTTCAGAGAGGGAGGGAGCACTGATGGATCAAAAGATCTGGAACTAGGTCCAGATTCCACAGTCGCTCAAGAGAAACGATGTAGAAAGGGGAACCACACTTGTCGAGGCCAGTAAGGAGCAATGAGGATCAATGAGGCCTTCTGAGCGATAGCTTTCTGTATTACTTGAGAGATCAGTGGGAAAGGAGGAAATGCATACAGAAGTCCCCGGGGCCAAACTTGGACTAGAGCGCCGCTGCTGGGTTGGCCTGGTAAAGGGAATAGAGTGAAATATTCTCTGCACTTGCTGTTTTGGGGAGTAGCAAAAGATCGCAGCAAGGCTGACCCCACTTGAGAAAAATTTCTCTCACTACAGAGTCTTTCAGAGACCACTCGTGAGGCATGAGTATAGCTCTGCTCAACTTGTCCATTTGATTGGACTTCCGGGATGTCGTGCTGCTATCAGAAAACCCTGAGAAGAAATCGCCCATTGCCACAGTCTGAGTGCTTCTCGACACAGGGGTAAGATCTGGTTCCGCCTTGTTTGTTGATGTACCACACTACAGACATATTGTCTGTCTGGATTGCAATCGTTCCCAAGGGAAGAGAGTCTTGAAGGGCTTGCAACGCTAAAAGCACTGCTCTCATCTCCAGAACATTTATGTGCAAGTGGCACTCCATGTGCCCTGGACCGTCCTGCCCTGATAATGCCCCCACCCGATCAGGGAGGCATCCGTTGTCAGAGTAGCAACCGGAGGAGGTGGAACAAAGGGTCTTCCGACAAGAGCTGGGGAAGACATCCACCACATGAGATGATTTTTGCAATCATAATGGTGTGAGACATTGGAAGTTGCTGGTATGACCATTGAGTAAAGAGCATCCATTGAAGGATTCGCATGTGGTATCTGGCTAATGGAAGCAGAGGTATGGCTGCCATAATTCCCAACACCTTCAGAACTAACCTGGCTTTGATTCTGTTGTTGTTGAAAAGGAGTGATACCAATTTGTGAATGTCTGTTATTCTCTGATGTGTTAGTCTTGCAGACATGTTTATTGTATCTAGATTTGCGCCTATGTAGGTAATAGTACGACAAGGCGACAAAACAGACTTTTTGCAATTTATTGAAATACCCAGCTTTTGACAAGCAAAAACGTGTAATCTCTGGCCATCAGAAGGAGATGCTTGGTGGGAGCTGTGAGGAGCCAGTCGTCCAAATATGGAAACACCTGGAATCCTTGTCGTCTCAGGTGAGAAGCTACCACTGCCATGCATTTGGTAAACACCCGGGGGGCAGTGGTGAGACCAAAGGGCAGGGCCCTGAACTGAAAATGACTGGTAACAAGCCTGAAGCGGAGGAATCTTCTGGAGCGTCTGTTCATTTTTATGTGATAGTACGCATCCCGAAGGTCTATAGAGCACATCCAGTTTCCTTTGCCCAAAGGATGGATTGCAGCGTGACCATCCGAAATCTTGTTTTCTTGACTGATCTGTTCAAGATACTGAGATCCAAAATTGGTCTCCAGTCCCCTGTTTTCTTTGGAACTAAAAAGAACCTTCAGTAGATTCCGGATCCTTGCTGGTCTGCTGGAACTGGCTGAATTGCTCTTTTGCAAGCAGTTTTGAGATCTCAAAGCTGCTAGATCCCTTTGGTAGGTGGAACATCTGGAAGGGATTTTTGACTGATTTGGAAAGCGAAGAGATAGAATAGAATGATGGACTGTACCCATTTGTCTTGAGTCAGGGATAGCCAGGCTTCTGGGTACAGTGACAATCTTCCCCGACTGCCTCCGAAGATGGGCAGTCGGGCAACACCAGGGATGCTGAAAGGCTGGTCAGGAAAACTTGCCCTGGTTCTGCGGACTACCATTGTTATTCCCCCTCTGCCTCTGGCAGTCCCTTGAGATTGTTTACGGAACCACATCTTTCCACCTTTCTGGCCTTTGGGGTGGGCCTGGGAAGGTAGAACGGACTCCGGGGCAGAAAGGGTCTTGCCATGGATGATCCATCAAACGGGAGTTTCATGAAGAACGTCTTGAGAAGTCATAAAGGTGCATAGCCGCATCCAGGCATGCCTCGTGCCGCTGGCCACAGTGTCCTCTGCGACTCTGCTGCGCTCCATCAAGCGTACGTAAGAAAGCATGAGAGGAGAGGGCTGGAGTTTAAGCTGGGTTAGCCAGCTCGTGTTCATCTTATCTTGGGGTCCTTTAACATTTCACTGATCAAGTCCCTTTGAAGACGGCACAGGTAGTTCAGCGATGGTAAATGTCGCTGACGAGAACATCCGCTTCCCGTACCTGTCCATGGACCTAGATTCTTTGTTAGGTGGATGGACAGGTACTGAGGGATCAGCTAGCTCCTTCTTAGTGGCAGCAGCTACCACCATAGCATCCACAGAAACTCCTTTTGTTAAAACTGTTTGTCTGCTGGAGCTGTTATGAACTTGGAGGGTCTCCTGGGAGTGGGGTCCACTGAATCAGAAGCCGTCCATGCCTTCTTAGCAACCACCTGCATGAGGGGGTCGGGGACACCCAGGAGGTGGAAGGACGAGAGCCGCCTCAAGATACACAGATTCGTCCTCCAAGGGTTGAGGGCTCCTCTGTTTCAGGATCTCCAGAATGTCTGCAAATGAGACATCTTCAGAAGGGGAGGGGAACCCTCAGAATCATCCAAATCTGTGTCTGATGTGATGGACTCAGGTGAGTCAATGTGTTTCCTCTTACACTTCCTCTTCCGAGGCTCTTCTGCCAAATCAGGAGAGGCCTGAAGAGATGAAATCCCACAGGGGTTCCTGAGAGTTGGCTCTCTGCGGTCCGGGATGAGGAGTGAGTCGACTTAGCCTGAGGCACCATAGAGGGAGGGGCGAGCCAGGCTCTAACACACTCCGCATGACCCTGTCAGGCAGAGCCAGAGGTCCCCGCCCGAAGCTAAGAACCCCTGGGCACCGACAGTGATGGCTCCGAGGCCGATGTCGAGCCCGAACTCACCAGCGAAGTACCCCCAGAGGGAGAGGGGGTCGACAAGGGTCCGATGCCACTCACCCCTCGAGCCGATGAGGGAAGTCCGCCGAGATTCTTCCAAAGAAGAATATGTTGATGGAGGCAGGCATCGACTGATGAGTCGGGCTCTGAAGCATCTGGGCCAGTGCCTCGGACTTAAGTAGTCGACTCACTACCCTCTGAAGGTCATGATCCGACAGCCTCGATGACCTAGAGGAGTGAGATCTTTGGCTCGTTCAGACAGCAGGGGAGATCCTGGAGCCGAATGAACGGAGCCAAGAGATGGTGACCTGACCTCTTCCTGTTTGTCGGGCTCCGGTCTGGTGGAGCCGACACGGGGATCTACCTCGGCCAGAAACTGTGGACTGAGACTTATCGGCTCCAGCCGGAGCCGATGAAGGCAGAGGTTGAGAAACCTTAGGTCTCGGCTCAGTTGCGGGACCTAGATGCCTTAGAGGGCTTCCTGTTGAAACAGACAGGGAATCCTCTGGCTTGAGGAGCCTCTGAGTATCAATTTATTCTTTCTTTCCTGCAGGACCCTGGGGCTGAAGCCATGGCACACAGCACAGGAGTCCTGCAGGTGCAAACCCAGACAGTAGACACAAGGCCTGTCAGAGACATTTTCTGACAGCACGCATCACACTCATTTTTTTGAACAGGTGTACACAAACACACACACAAACACACTAGTTACACCCTGTCAAGTTAAAATATAATAAAACCAGTAACTAGGATTTTAAAATAAAATAATACACACACACTCCACTAGGGAAGGAAGGCCTGTAGGCCCAAGGGAAGAACCTAAAGTTCGAGGGAAAAAAACGGAAATTTTTAGAAGGGATAAAATTTTCTCTAAACTAAGGGAATTAAGTAAATATATTAAAATTAAAGGGGTTTTGAAAGACTAATTTCAACAAGAAAAGTCACTCACCAAGAACCCGTGAAAACCAACCTCCGATCTGAGGTAACTCTCGCCTAGCATTGTGGGATATAGAGCCTCGAGGTGGAACCAACTCGAGCTTTTAGAGTGGCCCGAGCTGAGGTCGGCTCCGAACCCATCCAGCAAGAATGAAGGCGAGATAGACAACATAACATCATCTCTTCGTTATGGCTAGTCAATAAAGTACTTCAATCTTAACTATTCTTAAATTTTGCAAGTAAATCTCCTGTTAAAATACATACATCTAAACAACTAAAATAGTGTATAAAAATATCTCTTCAGCACACGTCTATGCAATAGGACATACAGCTCTAATATAGTGGTAACACAAGCAATTGCATCCTGCTGATATTTAAAAATCATCATAATCATCAGTCCCCTTTTTCACATTTTTTCTACATGGGGTCGGGGTATCATGTTAACTGTTGCCAACTCTCTCGATTCAGTGCCACTCTCCTGCCTTCTTCAATACTCATGCCTGACTGTCTCAGATCTCCTTTCACACAATCCATCCACCTCTTTGCTGGATGTCCTCACTTCCTCTTACCTTCTTTCTGTCTGCCCCAAATCTTCCTCACCAGATTGTCTTCTGCTTTTCTGCATGTGTCCAAACCACTGTAATCTGTTCTCTTTGATCTTTTCTGCAATTGGAGCTACTTTGGCTTCTGCTCGTATGTCCTCATTTCTTTGTCTATCCCACAGTGTGCATCCTACCACCCTTCTCAGGCACTTAATTTCCATCACCTCTAGCTTCTTCAACTGTTCTGCCTTTACTGCTCAGGTTTCTGTACCATACAATAGTACTGGTCACACCACTGTCTCGTGCACCTTAACTTTCAGCTTCTTTGGCATTCTTCCGTCATAGACTACACCTGATACTCTATGCCATTTGGTTTCAGCCCCTCTGATTCTAGCTATGACCTTTTCATTCAGACTTCCCTTTCCTCAAACACCCCTCCTAGATACTTGAAGCTGTTTACCTGTTCCACTATCTTTCCTTCTATCTCTATTCTCAGCTTCTTCTGATTTCCCCAATTTGCTGCCATTACCACCATCTTATCTGTGCTTACTTTCATCCCATGCACCTTGAGTTTTGCATTCCATTCTCCTATACTTTGCTGATGTTCTTGCTCAGAGTCTGCCTGTAATGTCACATCATCTGCATACAGCAACTTTCTTCATCTACCCCTATGACCTGTGTGCTAATGTAGTCCATCACCAGTATGAACAGCAGTGGGCACAGAACTGAACCCTGGTGTACCCCCCACTCCCACTAGGGACCCCTCTGTGAGGCCGCACACTGTTCATACTTGAGTCACTGGGTCCTTGTACATAGTCTGCACTAATCCTACCAATGTTTCTGGGACTTCACACCACCACAGTACTGCCCAGATCAGCTTTCTTGGGACCTTGTCGTATGCAGTCTCCAAGTCTAGGAATGGCCAGTTGGACTCTCTCCTCATATCTAACTTCTTCTCAAGTATCTGTCTCACTGCAAACATCGGATCAATTGTACTACATCCTGATCTAAATCCGAACTGCTCATCTCCCATCTTACGTTCTACTACTATGTGTATCCATTTATCAGTCACCCTCTCCAGAACTTTCATGCAATATAATAGGAGTTTGATACCTCTGCACTGCCCACAGTTGTGGATGTCCCTTTTTTTCTTGTACACTGGCACAAGTATGCTTATTCTCCAGTCATCTGGAATATGCCTTTCTCTCCACACTGCTATGAGTATCCTCAGGAGCCATTTCTCCCCTATCTCACCCAGCATTGTTATCATATCTGCTGTACCCTCAGCTGAGCCTGCTGCTTTCCCTGACTTCATTTTCCTTAGTGCTGTTCTTACTTCCTCTAGGGTGAGCTATAGTACAACTTCTGTGGAGTTTTCTTCATTCAGAAGCTGCTGGAAATACTCCTTCCATCTGCCTTTGATGTCCTGTGGAGTGGTGAGCAGGTTGTTGCTGGCATCCCTTATGAAGGGTATCTGAGTATCTTCTTTATCTTTCTGTCTTTGCATTGCAACCTGATATAGTTTCTTTGTGCCACTTATTGGGTCACTTTCTAGAAGTTGGTAGAGTCCCTCCGATGCCCTATTCTTTGCTATTGCAATGTCTTTCTTAGCTTCTTTGTTAGCCAACCAGTAGTCCTTCTTAGCAAGTCTTTTCTATCTCCCATTTCTTCCTGCACTCCTTCTTTCTTTTAAAAACTTCCCATACTTCTGCATTCCACTGCCAACTTTCCTTATGTACTTTATTTCCATACCTGGCTCGGCCACATATCTTTTCTGTAGTCCTAACACATGCTGTTCTTAGGCACTGCCATTCTTGCTCAACTCCACCTATTTCCTCCTCTTCTTGGGGTGCTAGAGCCCTGAGTAATTCCTTGAATAGCTGTACTTGCTCTACAGTCAACTTCCAGGTCTTCAGCCTGGTCTCTGTTGAACTTAGACCCTTCTCTGACCACTTCTTGCAACTGATTGCGGCAACTAGTGGTTTATGCTGTGGGCCGACTGTTTCACTGAGGATGACTTTGCAATCATGGATTCTTCCCCAGTGCCTTTTCCTTACTAGGAGGAAGTCTACCTGAGTTGCATGTTGGCTACACTTGTGATCTTGTGACTGTCTCTCTTTCTGAACCAAGTGTTAGCTACTATTAAGCCATTTGCCAGACAGAAGTCTAGAAAGGATTCCCCTTTTTTACTCCTGTCGCTCCACCCATGTGGACCAAGGCAGTCCTCATATCTTGTTCTATCTGTCCCATTATGTGCATTTAAATCACCCATTACCAACACCAATTCATGTTGTCCTGTTTTATCTAGTAGGTCCTGCAACTCCTGTTTGAATGCACTCTTTTCCTCACTATCACAGCCCTGCTGTGGAGCATAGGCTGAGATTATGAATACTGCCCTATCATTACACTGGAATCTGATTGTCATGTGTCTGTCATTAATTCTGATGATATCTCTCACTGCCTTTTGAAGCCTCTCTCTAACCACAATTCCTACACTATTTCTAGCCTGTCCCGCTCCTGAGTAGTAGAGTCTGGATCCCAAACCAAGTGGCTTTGCTGCACTGCCCTTCCATGTTGTCTCTTGGATACATAGGATGTCCAGCCTTCTCCATATCATCATGTCATCCACTTCCAAGCTGCATCCTGTCAATGAACCTACATTAAGCATAGGAATTCTCAGTTCATGATTGGCAGGTTGGTTGGTTTTATGTCCAGCTTTCGCTCAACAGAGCTATCCCAGGTAACCCAGGCTGGGCAACTAGACACTAGCCGGCCAGCAGCTTATCCACCCAGGATGCTGGACTTTATGGTGGCACACACTGGCCAACAGGGGCACATATATCCCTCCCACCATTAACATGGGTCCCTGGCATAGGTCAGAGTAGGCCGGTTCCTTAACCCAGTACCCATACCCAATGTGGCAACATTAGTCAGCACGACCAAATCACCCAGAGCCATATTTTACACCATGGAGTGGCTAGCCCTGCCACAATGCACAGTCTATGATCCATGTTCTCCCTTCCTGAGGATACTGCGCCCCACAGTAGATGCCCAAAGCAGTTGGTCTGTACAACTCTTCCCACTATAGGGCACCATGTATAGTCTGTGCTACTGCCCACAGCTCCATTCCTTGGTGAGCTTGAGATGGAAACACTCAGCATGTTTTTCAGAGATGGGAAGAACCCCACAGAGATACAGGGAGAACATGCAAACTCCGAATGGGCATTGGTCGGAGGTCAGGATTGAACCTTGTACCTTGTGCATGGGAGAACTTAACTATTATACCAACTGGTCTCTGCTGATATTCACAAATGACGTATAACTATTTACAAAATTCAAGATAGCTGTGCTGGTAATATCTCCTTCTGTCACACTTCTATATAAATCATATTAATATTCTCATATGACATATAATCATTTACAAAAATCCAGATAGCTGGGCTGACAATGTGACAGTAGGATCCAATCTGGCCATCTGATAGTGATCTTAGCCTCAAGTTTCTCAAGTGTACTCTTCCATAATGCCTTGCTCCACCCTAGCTTCAGCTCACAATTGCAAAGTATAGGTAGTCCCTAACATCACCATATTTGATAAAATACTTGGGAAAATAGTGACAATTTGGAAGGGGTGGTTAAAATGTGTTATGTATTTACTCATAACAAGTTCTTTTGATGAATTAATATGATCCAGCTATGTTTACCATGGATACCAGTTAAAAATATCATAACAATAAATGTATGAAAGACCCTCTCAGTGAGGAACTACGAGAAGCATGAACATTTCAAGACCATGAATGAGAAACATTTCTCATAATGAGGTATACTTGAGAGGTATGGTCTGCCAATGTCAGTCCTAGATTTACATGGTTTTGTGCCAATGTCAGTCCTAGATTTACAAGGTTTTGTGCCAATGTCAGTCCTAGATTTACATGGTTTTGTAGTTTGTCTAATACTAACTACAGAGGAGTACGGCTATCACCTGTTATGACTCCCTTGGCCTTCATTTGTCATCTATGTGACTCTGACAAGTTACTTCACCAGACAGTAGTCCTGGGCTGCTTCTGAAAAGGGACATCTGTGCCCAGTGCACTTTCCCAGTTTATTAATAAAAGCATTACACATTTGTATTTTGAATTCCTGCATCTTCCACATAGATGAGAATTAGCACTTGATATAGCACTGGAATCTCAAAAATGGGTTACCAGCTTAAAACGTCTTACCTGAATGGATGTGGAGACCTTAAAATACAAATATCAGTGTGGTGTAGCTGAAACATCAAGAATTCATGAGATAAAATGTTGCAATAGAATACATTGTCTGGCTAAAAGGGCCTCGGTCAAGACAATTAGAAATCTCTAGTGGTTGTACAAAAATTCCTATCTCTATCAAAAGCACAACTACCAGTGTAAATATACATTTAGTTAATTGAAATTAATTCCTCTAAAAAAGTAGATTGGAAACTAGTTATGAGAAATAACCTTCATAAAATATACTGTCAGTCTATTACTGTGTTTAAACTCAGTATCATATCCTGTTAGCTAAAGGTCAAAGGTCACACACAGTATTCAGCTATAAATCACAGTGGAAATCCTTGAATATTCTATTCGGAAAATATGCATAAGATATACCCTGGCTCTTGATAATTCTCAATGTTGAATTGACACAAAGACCCCAAGTGCAAAAATAGAAAAAAGGGGTTGTGGATGGATTGATGGATGGATGGATACATGTAACATGTTAATCTAAGTTAAAATGAAAAATGTACTCAAAGCCAAAGTTTCTGATGAAGTCTTTTAATAAACAAGATGAAAGTGCTTACCTTTATTTAACTGTTGCATGATGTTCTTTTGGCTTTGAATATGTTTTTCATTTTAAGTTTGTTTAATCCTTTATGTTCTCATTTCTGCATTTATTTTGACATGGATAATATGTCACTCTGTAATTTTCTGTCAGAAAGGAGACATTTCTAAAACTGTATACAGTAAAGTATATATAAATCATGAATAACTGAAACAGTGTACATGCAAGAACAGAAACATGTCTTGCTTCTGTGTGCTGTATAAAATTAAATGGTATTTGAAAGAGAATGAAAATTGCGGATCTTGCATCTGCTTACTACAGACCCTAAGCATGATATAGATATGATACACATAATCAGCTGTTGTATTCTCTACATTTATGTTAAACATTACAATCCATATTACATGTAACACCATATTAAATTCTCATTAATTTTTAGTTTTTTCCACCAAGTAGCATTAATAAAATGAGTGATGGATATCATATAAAGATGAAAATAAGATGAATGAAATGTTTTAGGCAGCATTTTGCTCTGTGACATATATAAAAACAAATGCTATCGGAACAGAATTGGACTATATGCTCTTAGGATTGCCAAAAAAGACAGTATAATTTATAGTGACATTCTTAAACAAGATGTAAAGACATCGAAGGACAACACTAAAATATATCTCTGACTAGTAACCACTTTTTATTAGGCAATATAAATTAGAAAGGCAGGACTGTGTATATCTATACTGATGCAATCACCTGTAGTTTTTGTCAGTCTATCCTAAGATAATAAATTGTACTGATCCTTCTCTGGTGCTTTGCTAACTTATTGCTTAACTACTTGGGTTTTTTTCCTCGTAGAGTAACTTCTAACATGTTATCTTTCTTGCCATCCCTGTGTAGGCCTGGAAATGAAGGCAGTGCCAAGAATCATCATTGGCCAGGGTGCAGGCAGAATGAGAAATGAGAAATAGGAAAGTGGGGACAAAGTGGTCTGATTCCTAAGAAGACCCCAGCCCTGGTGATTATAGGTGCAAGACACTGCAGTTCCCAGAGTAGATTGACAGAGGGGACTTCCACAGTGTTGACAAGGTGAGGCCTTCCTATATTTTGCTTCCTTAAGAAGAATAGAGTGCTAGGAGTTCATTCTCCTATAGTGCACTGTAAAGACTCATATGGAAAACTGTGATTTATGAGAAATATACAAGTTATTAAGTAAAGCTTTGCATGTTAACAAAAGTTTAAATGTGGAGAAGTAAAGCATCACAGTTGTTAAAGCCAGAGGCAAGACCTGAAAATTTGAGTAATAAAGATAACAGTATTAAAGGCCTTTTACAGCAAGTCATTAGACCAGAGGAAGTACCTGTAGCTAGGCCCTGAAATAGGTATTTGTTAAGACTCACTAAACCATTTCAGGAGAAAAAGTCTCAAGAAGATTCTAAGAGTTTGTAATGTTTTCAAAACTTAAGAATGTCAGAAGGGGAACCCAGGATTTAATATTATCCCTTAGTTTTCCTAAATTTGCATTTTCTGAGTTAAATCAAGGGGCTGTCACCCAAACACAAGGAGATAAAATGGAAAGCAGTTCACAAAAATGGGGTGGGCAGAAAAAGAGATAGATGACACAGCCTTCGTGGGAACAGTATTTTAAGGATTGTCAGTCTGGCTAAAGAGGGCTGTCCGAATGAGGGGGCGGCCAACCCTGTATATATGATAACTTGTACAAAGTACTAGAAGGTAAAGGAAAATATATGCCTGACCAGTTTAATGGGTTACAAATTAAAAGAAGAGGCAGGAGGAAGAAAAAAAGGAAGAAGAAAACAATATTAAAAAGGTAACGTGAATTAAATAGAGAACAAGACGAAAAAAGAAAAAGTCTCTTTGGGGAGACACAGTACCAAGGACTAAATTAAAAGTAAACAAGTTAGCGTTGATACTTGTTAGATCACTAAATGTGCTTATGAATAATAATTTGGTTATCTGGAAATATTCTTCAAGGCAATGAGACAAGCAGGATTAAAATGTAATCCTAAAAAGGGTCAGTTTATGAAAACTTCTGCTACTTTTTTGGAAGTTACAGTGTCAGCAGAACAGAAGAGCACTTGTGAAGACAAAAAACACCTGATTAGACAGTTACCACTTCCAGTCCCTTTCATAGGGTTAAGACAAGCTCTGGGAATCTTTGGATTCTCAAGGGAATGAATACCGGGTTCGATCTTCTGTTTGTTGAAAAAGTGTGTTTCAAACAGAGGTAGACCCATATATATATATATATATATATATATATATACATACACACACACACACACACACACACACACACACACACACACACACACACACACACACATACACACACACACACACACACACACACACACACACACAGTATGTAATTATGTAATCCAAGACCTAACATGATCCCTTCCAGTTTGAAAAAGGTGAGGCTTGATTACAGCTGATAGTAAACCATCAGTCACCAGGAAGTGTTGATAAAAATATAGAACTTGATCAAAGATGATGATCCTTCCACAGTGACCATAAACAAGGTCAAATCACATACCAAAGATAAAGTGCATAGTCAGGCCAACCAAACAGTAGATCAGTTATCAAAAGAAGTGGCTCTCAGTGCTGAACAAATATATCCACTATAGAATGCTCCACATACTGAGCTTGGGAGGTAAGTGTCATTGAAGAAGAAAAACAAAATAAGAGAAATGGTGCAGATGATTTTGAGTAAGTGTGAGATACCAGTGGATTTACCTATAAATCCTTTACCTTTACACTGTACAGCTTACTTTTCAAAAGATCAGTATGCAGACTATGAGCACTAAAGTAGAGGAGAAGATGGGCTAAGTCACCCAGATTCAGTGTAATGGATCATCATAAATCATGCAGTTTGAGGAACAAATGAAATTAAACCATTATGAGGTCCAGAATTCGACCAAAGCACCCGCATCACTCAAAATGCAAAAACAGACAAATCCAAAAGTTAGGAAGCTTAGTACAAATTTTGAGAGGAAAGGTCAGATATTGTCAAGGAAGACAAAATTGAGGAGGTTGAGGACATGGGTTATATTCCCAAAACTCTGGTCAGTATGTTAGGAGAATTTTAAAAAAGTCCTCCACATAGAATGAAAACAATTGATCCTTAAAAAGGAAATATATTTTTTACATACTATCATGATTTCCTGGGAGATCCAAGAAAGGGAAAGCCCCAACAAATGGTTAGTTCCAGATTTAAATGGGAAGGTATGACTGCAAACATTCACAGAAATGTATCACGTGTGTGATGCAAAATGCAGGAAAATGTAATAGGGGGATGCAGCATCAACTCCCACAAGCACTGGGGTCCTGGGAAAGTATACAGGCAGTGTACCTCAGGAAATACATAGTGACCATGGAACCCACTTCACTGGAAAGGTAACAAAACAAACATAGCAAATTTGGGGAACCAAACACAGGTCTCATACTCTTTACCATCCTCAAAGCTCTGGGCGAATTCAAAGGTTTAAAAGAACCTTAAAGGAGGAATTAAAGAAAATTACTATAGCTCAAGAAGCAGATGAAGGAAGGAGAGGATGACAAAGAAATTCAATTTCCAGGGGCACCCATTCTAGAGACTGGAAGTAAAAGACAGAGGGCATTCACAATGCCTACAGGATGAGGTCTTACCTCTTTCTTTCTTACTAAAGTTAAGAAGCAAATATAAATAGCTGACAGGATGAGGCCTTTCCTACAGAACTTTAAAATTGTGGGAGCAGCTCCAAGACCAAATCAGTTAGATAAAGGGGAGAGTCTGGAAAGCTGGACAAGCTCACAGTTTAAAACTTTGCAAACAAAATGAGATCTGGGAAAAGGGGGAGGTACAACTGGAACAAGGAGATCTTGCAATGGTCAGGTAGTTTGGTAACAGAAGCAAAATGGAGCCTAAATTGAGTAGGACCTTGCAGTATTCTAAAAGTAGGATTACTGACAGCACAAGCTTACCTGTATACAAATCAAATGCCAAGAAGTAGTTAAATCCACAAACGTACAGAAATTTTAAAAGGGAGGGAAATAACTAACTTATTGTTTTCCTTTACACAGGGGACTGTTATCAGATAAAACTGATGATTCCTGCTCTTTTTCAGATATATCTGAAAAAACCCAGACAGAAGAGGATTCTGATAATCTTCACCTACACTTGTAGTTCATCAATGATGCAGCTTTCTTCCAAAGACGTTAAAATTTGCCAGTGCTAAACCTCAGAGGCGGCATCGCAAGATGCTCAGAGTGACAGTTTTGCTTCCAAAGATGTTAAAGAAACAGACTCAGTTCAGAGAAATGCTTCTTAAAGAAATGGAGAATGAACATTCGTTCCTAAGACTAGTGCATGAAAATGCCACTGCTACATTTGCTTACAAGGAGAAGGAAGAAATAACTGCCAGCTCACCAGAAACAGTTCATTGAACTGCTAATACATCTGAACAATGTTAGGAACCTTTTAATGACAATACCCCTAATGCATTTAGAGAAAATGGAACAAAGCATTGGTTAAAATGGATTGCCCCATGGATGGTTCTAGCTCAGGCTAAGATATATATTATATATGTGATAAAAAAGCATATAAATGACACCCGGGGCTGGAGTACATTGTGTTTTTAGGACATGTGCCTAGTCACAACATTAGGAATGTCAGACTTAAAAGACATATTAACATAGCAAAAATGGATGTAGGAGATAATGTTCTAATACAGGCATTAATCTTTCCTGATTATGGAGAAGGGAAAGCACTTTGGAAAAGTTAAGAGTTTGCACAACTGCTACAAAAGTCATATATTTGCCAGCAAATGTGGTACTTGTTTATTGGTGAAAGTGAAATATTATACTAATAATGAACCTGAGATCAGGGTCCACCTTGGGCTTATTGAGGAAATTGCTCAAAAAGTAAAAATAGAGAAAGAAACATGGTTCTGTTGGTTGAATGGTTTTATCAGTAGCTAGGATGTAAAAATAATGTGGCTTACACTGGTTATAGTTGGTATTCTAGGTTGTTTGAGCCTAGTAATTGCTATAATCAAATATAGAATGGCATGTGTAAGGCATTAATGCAAGTACTGGCAGTAGACCAAGTGCATCAGGGTCCACATTATAGGTGATTTACAGAGTACACTGAAATGATAAAGTCTGATTACTGATAAAAACACACACTGAGCCAGAATAAGAAACATGGATCCTCATATTTCTTCAGTGGAAACTGCTACTGCACTGGGATCTCAAATATGGGATACCAGTTTACAAAATTTTCCCTGAATACACGTGGAAGCCTTTAAAACAGAAATGTCAGTGTGGTATAATTCAAACATGTCAACAATTAATAAATAAATAAAAAGCTGCACAAGAATACATTGCCTTCCAAAAACAGTCTCAGTCAAGACAGGCTATAAATGTATATGCACATATGTACATACATGCAAATATTTCAGGCACGGGCAATAATGCCTTTCTAGCCTGCCAACATACCAAAACAGTTACTCTCATAATAAGTGTCAAGGTTGTTCTTAAAAAATATCTAAATCAGTGCTTGCCTTAATGTCATTTGGTAGTCTATTCCATTCATCAGCTACTCTATTTTTTTTTTTAATTTTTCCAAGTCTTTTGGGTTTCTAATTCCATGACAGGAATGGACCCCTTTACTAAGAGAAAGTATGATTAAAGTTCATGAAATTAGTATTATTTCAATCTTTGATGTCAGCCAGAAGTGCTCTTCACAGCACTTGCAATGTGCCCAGTAATGACTCCTGCAATTCGTATTGAGTTACATATATCAGTAACATATCTAAGTAGGATTGTCAATTCTTTTTTTATATGACCCATTTCTCTTACTACTATTGGAACTGTCTGGGTATCCCTCTTCCACAGTGCCTTCATTTCTGCCTGCAAATCCTGGTAATTTATGATTTTGTGTCTCTCTGTCTCTGCGTAAGATACTGTAGTCACTGGGCATTATAATTTCAATGATCAATTCTAATTTTGTCTTCTTTTCATGGACTACTACATCTGGTTTTCTCACATCTATTTTTTGAACTGTCGGTAATGGCTGTTCCCATGTGATATAAAATTCATAATTTTCTATAATGCTTTGTGGCTCATGTTTCCAGTGTTTATCAGCTACTTCAGTATTATAATTTTTACACAATCCCGACTGCAACAGTCTTCCCACATTAATATGCCTTTCAGTATACAGTCCTTCTGCCATTAGTATATCATATACTGCAGCAACAAGATGTGAAGCTGTTTCCAATTCTCTTTTATAAAACCTACATTTGTCTGTTTCTCCCATGTTTAAAGGACTTTGTAAACCAACATGTAAGTAGTCCACTATCTTGGGCCGCCAATATTTACCTTTTGTCTTTTAGTTTAAATTCAACTCTTCTTAACCATTTCTGCATTCGATCCTGATCAACATGAGGTTGTTTTCTCTCTCTGTTTTTAATTTCTCCAAATCTTTAGGGTTTATAATATCATGATGGGGATGGACCCCATTCCTAAGTCAAAGTATGATTAAAGTTCATTTAATTAATATTGTTTCAATCTTTGATGTCAGCCAGAAGTGCTCTTCACAGCACCCGCAATGTGCCCAGTAATGCCTCCTTCTGCAATTCGTACGGAGTTACATGTATTGGTAGCATATCTAAATATGATTGCAGATTCTTTTTTATAAAACTCATTGCTTCTGCTACTATTGGAACTGAGTGGGTATCTTTCTTCCACATTGTTCTCATTTCTACCTGCAAATCCTGATATTTTATGACTTTGTGTCTATCTGCACACAGGACACTGTTGTCACTGAGTGTAGCAATTTCAATGATCAATGCTACTTTTGTCTCCTTTTCATTGAGCACTAAATCTGGTTTTCTCACATCTATCTTTTTAATTGTTGGTAATGGGTGATCCCATATGATGTAGACTTCATCATTTTTATGATGCATTGTGGCTCATGTTTCCAGTGTTTTTCAGCTACTTCAGTATTATAATGTTTGCACAATCCCTAGTACAACAGTCTTGCCATATTATTATGCCTTTCAGTATACAGTCCTTCTGCCATTAGTATGTCATAACCAGTAACAAGGTGTGCAACTGTTTCCAATTCTGTTTTATAAAACCTGCATTTGTCTGTTTTTTCTACATGTTCAATGGACTTTTCAAACCAATGTGTAGGTAGGCCACTATCTTGGGCCGCCAATATCAACCTTTCTTCTAGTTTAAATTCAGTTTTCCTTAACCATTCCTGCGTTCGATCCTGATCAACATGAGGTTCTTCCAGGAATAGTCAATACTTCCCACTACTATATTTATTCATTTTCCACATGTTTTGCCTTCTCATCTAATCCTTCACCTTATATTATTTCTTTTGTTTTTTGGCACATTCAATTGCTACCTGATTTTTATCTACCTCTGGTTTGATTTCCATTCCTGCTTGATGCTGATATGTTTCTGCTAGACTTAGAAGGGAAGTCATCGTAGATTTATTCTCCTCATCTTTCAAAACTTTCACTATGTTTGTGAGGTCAGCAGATACGTATGCAGTCCCACGACTTCAGATCTATACACATAACCAATTTCAAGGAGGCTCATAACTGTTTCGGAACAGGGAATATATAATCTTGGTATGCACTGATTTTTATAAATCATTTAATGAGCATGAAGCATCCTTCTTGATTTCCTGTCTAATCTATCCAACATCTTTTGGGGCCAGTCAGTCACTCCAAAACTGTATGTTAGGACAGGAAGAGCAAATTGGTTTATAGTTTGAATTTTGTTCCTAGATGTCAATGCTATTCTCAGGATTAATTTAAGTCTTCTAAAATATTCCTTACTAAGTTTTATTCACATTTGTTCATGCTTTAATGTTGATCCATCATCAGTTCCAAAACATTTATACACTCCCTCTTGCTCAAGTTCTTTTATATCACATTATTGTCCCGAACTGATGTTTTTCTGGTGCTCCAGTTTTCCTGCTTTAAAGGTTGTTTTTGCACATTTATCAAGACCAAATTACATTGTTATATCATCTGAAAAAGTTTTGATAACTTACAGTTGTGCTTTCAGTTTCCCATCTGATGAGCTATACAGTTTTTAATCATTGACAAAGAGAATATGAGAAGTCTTTACACTTTGTTGCTTTCTGGGAACCAGATCATAGCCATGACCTAATCTGTTAAGCAGACAGCTTAATGGGTTAAGGGCAAGGCAAAAGAGCAATGGTGATGGAGAGTCACCCTGGAATATACCCCTTTGGATTTCTATCCCTGGAATAATAACTTGTCCTATATCATGGCTTAACTGCAAAGTGGTTTGCCACTGTTTCTTTGCTGCTGTGATGTAATTTATCATTGTAGGGTGTATCTTGTACATTTTTAAACACTCTTTTATCCATGAATGTGGGATACTATGAAATTCTTTTTTGTAGTCAATCCATACCATCCTTAGATTTTTCACCTTTTTATAGTTCTCCATGATGGTTTTATTTAACAACTAATGATCCTTTGTTCTATATGACTTTCTTTTATTTCCCTTTTGTTCTATTGCTATAACTGAATTTTCTTCTAAATGACTATAAACTCTGTCGGCATCAATTCCAGATTATAGTTCATAGTTCATCAGAAGGCAAGCTATTGGTCTATAATTTTTAGGATAGCTTGCAGGTTTATATTTTTGCACTTCCTCAGATGCTTCTTTTTCCAAACAGATCAAAGTTTCTTGGTCTATACACTGTTTTTCACAAATCTGTTGTATTAATGAACATATTTTTTCTTTGAGGCTTCTAACGTTTTTTCTTGTTTAAGTATTTTTCTTTCCTCTGATATCTCTCTTAATATTTTTCTATATCTTGTGCCTGGAAATCCTGGGCTTTTTGCATAATAGTAACAATATATAATTTCTTTCTTATCCTCAGTAGTCCACTCTGTCATCTTTATGGCTCTTCTTTGGCCTATTAGTATTTGTGGCTTTTGTAGACTGCTACTTCCTTCTATAACAAGGGGGCCATCCTCCTCCTGGCTTGGCCTGGCCCATTGTAGGAATGTTCCCATATTTTGAGGATTCTACACTGTTATCAGCATCCTGTCTGTTTTTACTTTCTCCATATCTTTTGGGTTTCTAATAACATGACAGGAATGGACCCCATTTCTAAGTCAAAGTATGATTAAAGTTCATGAAATTAGTATTGTTTCACTCTTTGATGTCAGCCAAAAGTGCTCTTTGTAGTACCTGCAATGTGCTCAGTAATGACTCCTTCTACAATACGTACAGAGTTACATGTATTGGTAACATATCTAAGTATGATTATAGACTGTTTTATAAGGCTGCTCCTAGTACATTTGGAACTATCTGGGTATCTTTCTTTCACATCGCTCTCATTTCTGCTTGCAAATCCTGATATTTTATGACTTTGTGCATATCTGTATGCAGGACACTGTAGCCACTGGGTGTGGCAATTTCAATGATCAGTGCTACTTTTGTCTTCTTTTCTTGGGCCACTATATCTGGTTTTCTAGCATCTATCTTTTGAACTGTTGGTAATGGATGATCCCATGTGATGTGGACTTCATCATTTTCTATGATGCTTTGTGGCTCATGTTTACAGTATTTTCCATCCACTTCAGTACCCTAATGTTTACGCAATCCCCAGTGCAATGGGGTTCCTTCCCATCATGTTATTAGAAACCCAAAACAGTTGGAGAAATTAAAAAAAAGGGAGCGACCACTGTGTTAGCAAAAGCCACTGTAGAAGTCTCATGTGCATTCTTGCCAGTGGAACTATTGTTATCAATGCTGCCATTAACCCAAGTAGTTGAATGACTGCTCGTGACAAAGCTTTGTCCTGACAGAGTATCACTCGGAGTTGAGACCTGAGTCTTCGTAGCCTGTGAAGTGGAAAGAGACTAGGCAAGACTGAGTATCGAAATTTGCCCCTATGAACTCCAGTCTTTGAAAAGGAATTAACTTGCATTTCTCTTTGTTTACTGTTATCCCTAAGTGTTCCATAAGTTGTAGGGTGTAATGTATAGCCGAAATCAGTAGATGCTTGGTCGGATTGGTAAGGAGACAATCGTCTAAATATGAAAACACCCGGAATCCTTGCAGTCTTAAGTGAGCTGTTATCACTGCCATGCATTTGGTGAACACTCTGGAGGCTGTAGAGTGACAAAAGGGCAGTGCTCAGAATTAGTAGTGATTGGCTCCCAGCTGAAAGAGGTGGAATCTTCTGGAGTGCTTGTCCATTTTTATGTGGTAATATGCATGCTGAAGATCTATCGAGCACATACAATCATCTTTCTTCAGGAAATGGTACAGACTGAAGCGTGACCATCCAGAATTTTGTTTGCATGACAAATTTGTTTAGGATTCTGAGGTCCAGAATTGGCCTTCTGTCCCCTGTCTTTTTTGGCACTAAAAAGAACTTTGAGTAGAATCCGGATCCTATGTGGTCTGGTGGGACTGTTTGGATTACTATTTTTAGAAGTAGCTTTTGAATTTCTTGAGCTGCTGTTTCCCTTTGACTGGGTGGAATGCTGGAAATATGCCTTAGTGGCCTTGGGTAAAGACTGAAAGGGATGTGATAACCTCTGGCAATTATCATCTGCACCCAAAAATCTGTGGTTATCATTTGCCAGGCAAGGTGGTGCACAGAAAAACATCCCCAACTGCTTCCAGAGGTAAGCAATCGGGCCACTCTTCAGGAGTGCTGATAGGGCTGTCCAAAGAAGGAATCTCTGGACCCTGATTATGTGGACCCCCTCTGCCTCTGAAGGGGCATCTTCCAGTTGAGTTCCCCCCTCTACCCCAGGGGAAAACTCACCACATGTCTCGCAGAATAGATCCTGGGATTTCCTGTACCACATCTTTGCACTCCTCTGATTCTTAGAGTAAGGTCGTTGGGGGATGGAAAAATGTACGCCCATGGCAGACAAGGTCTTACTGTCCTTTTCACACCGGGCTAAAGTGTCTTTCACCTTTGGACCAAAAAGAGGGGGGCCTCCTATGGGGGTATTGAAAAAGGAAGATTTAAAGGGATCCATAAAATCACATAGGCACATCCAGGTGTGACGTCTCATGACAATGCCTGCACCTGCTGCTCAAGCCACCCCTTCGGTAGAGTGAAAAATCAACCACATTGATGAGTTAGAGATAGATTCTAGGATGGCAAGCTGTGAGGCAACATTGTCACGTACCTGATCAGAAACTGCTCCTGCCAGGGTTTCTGAGAGTTCTGAAATCAGGTCTCTCTGAAGCCGGGTGAAGTGTGCCAGATAGTTCAAGGCCCAAATGGCAAAGGTTGCTGAAGAATACACCCATTTCCCTAGTCTGTCTATTGCCCGAGACTCCCTGTTAGTGGGATGGACAGTAGCGGTCTCCTCATGAGCTCTTTCTTAGTGGCCACCACCACAACCATAGCATCGACTGGTAGGCCCTTGGACCAGTGTGGGTTGCCTCTGCAGGAGAAAGAAATTTATCTGGTCTCAGGGGGATAGGCTCAGTGGTATCAGGACACTTCCAGGTGCACTGCACGATGAGCTGAACCAGTCATCTGCAGGTGGGGGTCACCCAGGAAGTAGAGGGCCGAGCATGGAAAGCCTGCAAGAATTCAAATTCCTCAGAGGAAAGGGTGGTGGACTTTCAGTCTCCCCACTGTTTCAGGGTTTCCCCTATGTCTCTGAAGGAGACATCCTCAGAGTGCGAACATGGTGACCCTTCCCCCTCATCGTAGTCTGTATCTTCGGTGAAGGAATACTGAGGGGTATCCATGTGCTTCCTCTTGCACTATCTCTTGTGAGGTACCTCCTCGATGAGGACATCTGAGGAGGACTCTGCACAGGATGTCTTGAGGTTCCTGTGCCTGGTGTTCATGAGTAGTGGGCTGTGTCAGCTGTGGCTCAGAGGAAAGAAACATATGGGTCTCCGGTGCTGAAGGGACCAGCTGGCAGCCTACAGAGGCAAGTGAACTCTCCATCACCTGGAAAGCAGGTCTGCTTGAAGAGGGATGGGAGTCCAGAACTGAGAAAGACAACCTGGGACCAGGGTCACACCCAGCTCTGACAAACCCACTTCCAGGGAAGGAGCCACGAGAGGACTCAGTTCCGTCAAGGCAACAGGAACTGTAGTAGACAGCACCATGGAAAAAAGAGGTGCTGTACTAGGGAACACAGTGTTGACAGGACAGTCTCAATCTTGAGGATGGCCCAGCTCTGAGTGAGTTGATGGCCAAAGGGTAGACTCCAGCACTATGGTAGGATCCACCAAAAGAACCAAAGAAGCTGGAACCAGGGTTGGCATTGGTGTCGAAGGCTCCAATACCTCCAGAGAGGTCAAAGGAGGAAAATATGATGGAGTCTGTGAAGAGTAATCCTTGCCTCCAGGTGGGAGGGAGGATTTGGAAGGAGTTGGAATTCCTTTGGCCACCAGGAGCTGATCCACTATCCTCACCAAGTCCAGTTCTGAAAGGCTCCTAGAGGAGCGGGTGGACATCCCCGACGATGAGTCAGGACACTGCAGAAATGGTCTGCATTGTTGTCCAAAAAAATGGATCCACTGAAGGGAATATCGGGTCTGAGGGGGTATTTCACCTTTCGGCAGTGAGGTCGAAGGACCAGAATGATGTATAGGTAGGGGGGAAGTGACCAAAACTGGAACAACTACTTTTGGTGCCAAAAGGGAGATCAGTACTGTAGTCACTATCTGTGTCTTAGTCAGTGCTTGGGGCATGGGTGCCGAGGATGGCACAGTAGCCGGCTGTTGAGGTCCTGGAACCATAGATGGCACCGTGGAGGGGGTTTGAGGCCCCGGTGCTGAGGGTGTTGGTGCCAATTTAGAAATTTTTGCTTTTGGCTCCATCAATTTAGATTCACTGACATGAGGAGAGGAGGGTAAGGATTTACTACTCTTTTTATGCTCTCTCTTTGGAGGGGTTGAACCCTCAGACTCAGAGATAGCCTCCATGAAGGAAGATTTTAGGAGACCTTTAAACATAAGCTTGTTTTTCCATTCTGCCAAAGTGCGGGCTAAATCCTTTACATATCTCACAAGGGGGTTTCTAGGTCAGGTGTGGCATCCTAAGACAGTAGACACAGGATACATGGTTATCTACATTAGGCCTTTTCCTATCACACTAGTCACAATGCTTGAAACCAGTTGTTACCTTTTTCTTAGACATATTTGCGACCAAAACTACAATTTTAACAAAAAGCCAGTCAAATCACGCTCACACTAGAAAGAAGAAGAAGGATTTTTTTTTTTTTACAGTAGAGAGGAGATAGGAGAATGGGGAACACCAACAATGGTATTAGGAAAAACCTCAGAGGTAAGGGAAGGCCTGTACCAGCAATGGTACGAAGAGTACCAAACTTGGTAAATGAAGGAAAGAAAGAGAGAGACACTCACACAGATAAGCAAAAAATATTCAATAAACAAAAGATTAATTAAATATATGAAAGAAAGCCAAGAAAAGGTTTAAGTATTGAACATTTTTAAATGACTTAGCTGAGAGCTGCCTGACATGCCTTGATTCAGTATGCAGCAAACGAGATCTGAGGTAATATTGAGACGGGAACTATGGGTAAAGCTTAGCTCAAGAGTCTTTTGGCTGGCATGAGCTTGTTATAAGAGCCAACTTGGTTCCAAGGATGGAACCGACACCCATCAGTAAGGAATGAATAAAGAATAACAACATCAGATCTATATTTATACATTTTCCACATTTCTTGCCTTCTCATCTGGTTCTTCACTTTATATTCTTTTTTTTTTGTTTGTTTGTTTTTTGGCACATTCAGTTTCTGCCTGATTTTTATTTACTTCTGGTTTGACTTCGATTCCTGCTTGACGCCGATATGCTTCTCCTAGATTAAGCAGAGAAGTCATCTTAGTTTTATTTTAATCATGTTTCAAATCTTTTGCTACATTTGGATCTTGTGAGGTCAGCAGATATGTGTGGAGTCCCACGACTGCAGTTCTTTACATGTAATCAATTTCAAAGAGGCCCATCTTGGTATACACTGATTTTTATAAATCATTTGGTAAGCATATAGTATCCTTCTTGTTTTCCTATCTATTCTATCCAACACAGTTTGGGGCCAGTCAATCACTCCAAAATTGTAAGTTAGGACAGGAAGGGCAAATTGGTTTATAGCTTGGATTTTGTTCCTAGATGTCAACTCTGTTTTCCGGATTAATTTAACCCCACTGCTAAATGGAAAATAGTTTTGCTGATTACTCTTCTGCAAGAAGAGTATCTAAGTTGAAAACTCTGATGGTGAGTCAACCATATCTCATTTTCCACAGTGATAGGGCTTCTTTGAGAGCTAATCCTTCTTTTGTACCTAAACTGGTATCTGAGTTTACCTTAAAGCAGCCATTCCTTCTCTCCATTTTTCCAGAAAGGATACTTCATACCCTGGATGTCCACAGACAACTCTGGTACGATCTTAACAGAACAAAATCTTTTAGAACATTTGACCAGTAGTTCATTTCTTGTGAAGGTCTGAAGAAGCGTCAACCAATGTCAAAGCAGACTGTTTCCAAATGCTTGTCTCACACCATTACCTTTTGTTTTTCCATCCACAACAAACCAAAATCCAGATAGGGTCAAGTCACACTCTGCCAGTGTCTTGGCTTCATCTATGGCTTTTTGGAAATAGTCAGAATCTGGAAGTATTTTAGAAACAGCAACTTGACCCTGCGCACATATTTTTGCAGTGCACTATAAACTAGATTCCTTCTCCATGTCTAGGACAGGCTTTGCTTGGACCATTCTTTAGGGGCTCCTGGACTCTTCCCCTTCCAATTCTGAGTTATTTTAAGCTATGGTAATCTATGCATACAGCTAAGGCTACTGAAGGTAGTGATAAATATTAAGATTGTAGTACAGTTTTGTAAGTAAACTTACCATTACAGTAAATGTCCAAATGATCACTATTGCAGTAGCTGCTCCCTCCCTCCATCAACTCCCCTCCTATTTTTTTTTTTTGTCAGGATGTGGACATAATTTTTTCTTTTCCTAACAATGATGGCTCAGGGTTACCTCATTCTTTCATCTGGCTTGAAATGTCTGAAGAATTTTTTTCTTCAACCAGCTTACTAATGGTTTGGGTGTGTGGAAGGTGTCCCAAAGCTTTGGAAACCTGCCTGCTGCTATATCCTCGCCAACATATTACCCATATAGCTAAGTCTACTGCAGCAGTGATCATTTCCTCTCCTTGTGCTGTACATGAGATAGATTCTATGGCATCTAAAGAACACATGGACCCAACACTGGCATCCTTCAAATACATGTCTTGGGCTTTGTATCAATGGAACTGCACTGATGGACAATACAAATGCAAGCAACTACATGTACTTCCCTTTTCTCTTCAGGCTAATCTGCATCTACACATTCCTCAGAACTTCCTTGGAGAGCCATTAGATGTGGGCTGTGTGCCATGTCATTTTAATCTCTACATTGTCTATAGTCCCCTGGACCTCTCTTCATGATTGTAGACAACACCACAGTTATGTGTTAGATCAGGTAACTATTTGAAATGTTAGACTCAATGGCCAAAAAAAAAAAAGTATTTATATACACTAAGTCCGAGATACCATTTCTCGGAATATTCCCTTTTCTCTGAGGTGTGGCAATCTCAGAGATGGTATATCTCATTAACACCTATGTGATGTAGAATGTTGTACCTCTTAATGCCTGAACACATCCTTTCATTCCAGAGCATTTTCTGAAAAATCAACTTAAAAAAGCATAATATAATCAAAGCTTTTCTACTGCTGGACATCCTAGATTAACAATCTTAGTGTCATTTTATTAATAAATCTTTGCCATTTTTATAGTCTTAAATTAATCCAGAAAACAGGGTTGACATCTAGGAACAAAATCCAAGCTATAAACCAATTTTGCGCAAAGCCTACACAATGCTTACTTGTTAGCGAGATGAGCAGCAGTGCAAATCACATATGCATGCAGGTCTATATTGCTTTATCAAATGTTCATTTTCATGAACCTTAGTTCATCGAACCATATACAGCAAACATTCACTTCCATGAACGTTCAGTTCAATGAATAACTTTCCCAGGGAAAGTAACAAGTTTCCCAGCATCAGAAATTTGCTTTTTTCCCCACTGTAGTGCAATTTCAGAGTTGGTATATATAGTTGGGGGGCACAGCCCCCCACATTGATGGGTGGGAGTGGAGCAGTCCCCCACTTGGGTGTTTTTTTTGAAACACTGTGCTTTATGTGATGGTACAAATGCTGGGCAACCCGTTACTTTCCCTGGGAAAGTAATTAATTGAACTGAAAGTTCGTGGAAGTGAACGTTCGTTGTATATGGTTTGATGAACGAAGGTTCACGGAAATGAACCTTCAATAAACTGATATAGACCCATGCATGCTTCTCACAATGCTTACATGAACACAAGCAAGTTTTTGTGGCCAGCAACAGTGTTGGCACAAAGGAAAATGTGTTGAGCAGTACAAGCATATGCAGTAAACAAACAAGTCTGGCTAAGGGCAAACCTGTTAAGTTTGCTTGCATAGACAGCACAAAGAGCTACACAGGGCTAATAATGCAAACTGTACTAGGCAGTGAAAGTGTACTGAGTGCAATGCGCATATAAATGGAACATGTGAATACAGAACTAATTAAGGAGGGAGGGTAAATGGCAAGGGCAGCTATAACAGATGGGTTACCAGGCAGGGGAAGTGTACTGAGGACAATGTGCACATAAATCAAACAGATCTATACAGAAATATATAAAAGGGGAGGGAACATATTCAAATTGTACTAAGATAATTGTTTTAAAGGTACTCATATCACAAATGTTGTAATAATAAAAATTGTGCAGTACATATGTCATAATAACTAATGGTGGACATACTTCCTGAGCAAATATAGGTAAATAAAAGCAGATATGATATTATAGGATGTGACAGTTACACAAATTAACATTGTAACAGAAGGGATTACATGACATATGAATGTCATTAATATACTGAGTTCAAAAAGAGTTAGCAAGGACACTACATACATTATGGGATATTTGCAGAGTGTGCATTTCGTCAATATAACATGTTGTAAAATATGAATGTAATAGAAACCACAATCTCCGTTTATAAGAATTGAACCCATCCCCTCAATGTTACCACTGACCTGTGCATTAATGCCATATGCCACAGAAATAGGCCTTAACACATGTACAAGGAAGATCATCCTTGAAGGGAATTCTGCACTTCAGTATTCTAATGGTAATGCATCCTATGTGTAGGAGTGTGTATGTTACAAATGTGGGGGCAGAATGTGACACACACAGTTATTATGCAAACAGATAGGAACAGATGCAAACTCCACACTATGATGCAATGTATTCCCCAGAGCTGTGTATTGTCAGCATCTGCCACAAGAGACAGCAATGGGTATTGTGATGACCACATGAAATTAATGTGTGAATTAAAAAAAGCACTTGTAATGAATGTCACATCAGCCTGTCAGACTGCTGGCAATTAAATGAGTATACTCATGTGCACACAACTGTCATCAGTCCTATATCAATGTTTCATGGTGAAGGAAGGTTTCTCTGTATGTTTGTACACATACCATCCAAGAAGCAGAGCACAATCGTATACTCCATGCATGTGGTACAGTAGCACTCTCACCATGGCATTGGCAGAATGAATGTCTACTTCAATGAACTCCAAAGCTATTTTCACATGTGTTCATGCAACATATCAAGGGATAAGACTGATGTGATGTAATGGTTGCTGTGTGATGTCAGTATGTTCACATAAAATGAATCCTTATGTTAGAAGTGAGCATCAAGCTGTACAACTCCTCCACTGAACAATATGGCTACTAATCACATGTGCCACAGTGGAACTGTGAACTCACCTGTCTGAAGTCATTCAATCAACTGTATTTTATTTGCCTATAATTTTTATCTGCTAAAATGGATGGTGGAAGCCTCTGCCACTATATATGTACACAGTATAATTGGAGGGATATCTTTCCTGAAAAACAGTTAAGGACATAATTGCTTGCAGTCACTCAATGCTTTTTGGAACATTCGCCTACACATTGAGAAAATCAACACCATAGTGGGATCAGTGAATGTGCCATGGTATAAGTGCATCACCAGTTGTCATGTGTGTGGTTAAGTGAAAGCATTACATCATGTGTATGAATCAAGGAATATGTGTCCATGTAGTTACTCAGAGAGAATCTTGCTGTATGTCAGACAACATTGCCAGATGCTAGGTATACTCAAAACATCTGTGGACCCCCTGCTGTTGTCACTGTAATGCTAGAACAGCTTCTTCTTCTTCTTTCAGCTGCTCCCACCAGGGGTCACCACAGCAGATCAACTGTTTCCATTTCTTCCTGTCCTCTGCATCTTGCTCTGTCACACCAACTACCTGCATGTCCTCTCTCACCACATCCATAAACCTTATCTTAGGCCTTACTCTTTTCCTGTTACCTGGCAGCTTCATCCTTAGCATCTTTTTCCCAATATACTCTGCATCTCTCCTCAGCACATGTCCAAACCAACATAATCTTGTCTCTCTGGCTTTGTCTCCAAACCTTCCAACCTGGGCTGACCCTCTAATATACTTATTCCTAATCCTGTCCATCCTCATCACACCCAATGCAAATCTTAACATCTTCAACTCTACCACATCAAGCTCTGACTCCTGCCTTTTTGTCAATGCCACTGTCTCCAATCCATATAACATAGCTGGTCTCACTACCCTCATGTAGACCTTCCCTTTCACTCTTACTGGTACTAGTCTGTCACAAAACACCCCTGACACTCTTCTCTACCCACTCCATCCTGACTGTACTCTCTTCTTCACCTCTCTTCCACATTCACCATTACAATGACCTGTTGTTCCCAAGTATTTAAACTCATCCACCTTTGCCACCTCTACTCCCTGCATCCTCACCATTCCTCTATCCTCCCTCTCATTCACACACATATTCTGTCTTAGTCATGCTGACCTTCATTCCTCTTCTCTCTAGAGCATATCTCCACCTCTCCAGGGTCTCCTCCACCTGTTCCCTACTCTCACTACAGATCACAATGTCATCTGCAAACATCATACTGTGATGCTAGAACAGCAGTTCTGTAAAATGTGGATCTACTCCGCTGTTGGATCACATGCCTTACTTAGGCAATAACATAGATTACATCATCTAATGTCCTCAGTCCTGAGGAGGTGTCTTACTACAACTGTTACACAATGACAATCTGTTCAATTGACTGCATCAGTCTTTAATAGAACTTTTCCTAAGGAAATGTAGAATAAACTCTTGTAAGAGAAAGCAACATCTACACAGGAACATAGCACATATGGGTGACATCACTGTTAACAACATGTACACTGACTGAAACAGTGACATCAGGAGTTGATATACCTAACATCACAAGCTAATGAAGGCTTGATGAAACACAAGCATAACAACAGATTTATTTGACAACTGTGACAGTGCACATTTCAATGGATGACATCACCATTATGTACTACCTTCACGTTTCTGCTAAAACGTGGTTGCACAGCACAAGCACACTGTATAGATACACCAAATATATGTGTTTGATGCCTGTTCTGTACAGTAAGAGGAAGAAACTCACATTCATAGAAGATAGTCATTCTTATATTTAAGCTCTTTACCCATGTACTGAAAGAATCTACATATAAGTGTATTACACACACACACACACACACACACACACACACACACACACACACACACACACACACACACACATATACACCAAAGCAAAAGTCTGACTGCATGTGAGCCACACTGAATCTTGGAAAGGGTAACATCAGCTGTGTCATGCAAAGGAGATGTGTGTGCAAAAATGACTTCTACATCTATGTGGGATTCTAAATGTTGACAATACTGACAGGTATATGACATTCCTGCATCCACTGACATTCACACACAAACACACACACACACACACACACACACACACACACACACACACACACACACACACACACACACACACACACACTCAGGAGAGTCACTGTTGTATTCAAACTCCCTACCTATCAAATTCCACAACCTACAAATAACTGCATAATACACATGTGCAGCAGGAGAAATCTGACTGCATGTGTGCCACACTGCATCTTTGAAAGGATGACATCAGCTGTGTCATGCAAAGGAGATATGTGTTCAAAAAAGATTTCTATAGTAATGTGGAATTCTAAATCTTGTCAATACTAAGAGGTGTAAGACACTCCTACACCCATTTTCATTCACACACACAAACACAGTCAGGAGCAAATTACTGCTGTACTTGAACTCCCTACCTATCAACTGACACAATCCACACCCAGGTAAATTATACACATGTGCCACAGGAGAAGTCTGACTGCATGCTAGCCACAATGCACCTTTGAAAGGATGACATCAGCTGTGTCATGCAAAGGAGAAGTGTGTGCAAAAATGGCATCTACAGCTACGTGGGATTCTAAATGTTGTCAATAGTAAAAGGTGTAAGACACTCCTGCACCTATTTTCATTCATACACACACACACACACACACACACACACACACACACAGTCAGAAGAGTCTCACTGTGAACTCCCTACCTATCAACTGACACAGTCTACATACACGTGTATCATATACCACAGCAGAGGTCTGATTTAGGTTGTGAAAGTACATTATTGAAATGATGACCTCATCAGTGTGTTGTAGCTAGTATACATTTGTAAACAGAGTGAAAAGGAGATGTGGGATTGATTTGACCATCTAAATGTTTCTCTTAATCCTCTAGTGATGCTATGGGCCCACCATCACAAACACACAAGCTGACTATTGTGAGATTAGAGTCTCCTACCTATCTAGTTATACAATCTAGAGGACACCGTGCTTAACACAAATGCCACTGCAGAAGTCTCACTTCTATAGTGTGAGAATGCACTTTGCAGATGATGACATCAACATTGTCTTGCTGAGAAGATGATGCTGGGAGAAGGTTCTGACACTGATGTGATCTTACCCCACAGTGTAAAAGTTACTCCAGGCTACTATTTAACTGATGCCAGCATTAGTTAAGCTCATATTTACACAACTCTATACATGCATGCACACACACACACACACACACACACACACAC
Source organism: Protopterus annectens (assembly GCF_019279795.1). Taxonomy (NCBI): domain Eukaryota; kingdom Metazoa; phylum Chordata; order Ceratodontiformes; family Protopteridae; genus Protopterus; species Protopterus annectens. The sequence goes on along the minus strand of NC_056744.1, from coordinate 1,439,831,130 downwards.
ACACACACACACACACACACACACACACACAAAAGTTGATTGATGTGAGATTATAACCCCCTACCTACCTAGTTACACAATCTAGAAGACACAGCACTTAATACAAGTGCCACCACAGAAGTCTGCCTTCTACAATGAGACAGCATAGTGTAGATAGGAGTAGTTTCTCATTCTGTGTCAGAGAAGATATGTGATGTTGTAGGTTTTGTGCAAATCCATATTTCTTGGTATGAAAGATAAAGCACAGTCTTATGATCAATAATAAATAGACGTACACACTTGTGAAACACAGGATGGACAATGAAGCAGTCAGAGATCATCAGGTTATGATAATGGTATGTAAACCCTAATGAATGATACTGATATTAACAATGGCATGTGCTTTTGCATGGGACATGTGCATTGTCAGTATCGAGCAATACTTAATGTTCCAATTCAGGAAGACTAAAAAATGATGAAGTATGTGTGCCAAGGCTGTATGTGGCTGTATATCATTTGTAAGTGTCTGTGTGCAGTGCAGACCTAACTGTCCAGAATGACATAGTCAATTAATCACACAGTTCACTGCATTTCACATGTCACTTCCAATTAATTAATATAATCTAGTAACTATACTGATTTTTGTTCAAATTCTCTTCCTAGGGGACATCAGAGGCACAATCACACCCAGTCTGAGAACAGTGAGAATCTAGTCCTCATCCTCAGAACTGTCATCTCTGTCTCCTGTCTCAGTTTTATGTGTCAGTGCTCAATGTGGCATCCTCTTAGCAATATGATGAAGCACCATTTCTACACAGCCAGTTTAGGCACCAAGACCCCTTCTCATGGTATCTCCACCAATTCTGTCAGCTCTTGATGGGTTACAAAATCACCACCTCCACTGTTACTACTCCTGGAGGGTACCAGTGCATCAGCTGTCAGGGCAGAGCAACCTGATGCAGGTGTAGCAGCTAGGGCATGGGTTGTGGAGGCAGCGCTGACAGGTTGGGACCCTGAAGGGCTGGGTTTCAGTGCTGCCAGCTGTGGAGGGATCGTGGGCCAAACCGCAGTGGTCAGTCTACCTCTCTGTGCTGCACATCAGTTTTGGTAAGCAGAAAAGTATGACAGCAGAGCATTTTTAACCCATATAAAATACCCCCCAAAAAAGGAGAAATAGAAGAGATGGGGTGAGACAAAAAGAGAGTGAGAAAGAATTAGATCTATGTAATGTGACAGTATATACTTCCAGAAAATAAATATTTATGATTATCCAATTTACACACGTTTGCCACATCCAGGTAAGATGGAAAGGACTTACTCTGTTGTACCATTAATCAACTGCACTGCTATGATTTCATAGATACAACTATTTATTTCAGTACTGCCATATTGTATATAATTACAATAGTGATTATGCTTACAGGAAGACCTGACCCATACATACCCCATGCCTCACTGAGGTGATTTAACCTCTCTTGGTGTGCCTTCCTGTTCACTGCAGCTAACAATAGAGAAGAAGAGACAAGAAAGCATAAAGAATAACAGTCTTGGCTGTGTCCTGCATTCTATATCATTTAATGTTGATGGGTCAGTATACTTACACAACTGAGGGGTGTCAGCAGTTCTAAATTTCTCCTCCCATAAGCTAAGAAGGTCCTTCTTGCACTATTCCTGGTCACTATAGTGGTGACAACAATTTTCTATGTGTGGGATGCCAGTTACCCTGGGGAAAGCCTTGGCTAATCTGTTCCAAGACTCAGTCTTATACTAAGACCCAGTGTAGTCTCCCTGCAGTAGCCTACAGCTGTAACACTTCACGAGGAGTGCCAGAGAAATCATGGGCTCCTCAAAACCCCACCTCTGTGCTCTAAATTCAGCACTATAATCTCCCACATTAACCACACCTGCAGAAGTGAAGCAACAACTCTATGTCTGAAATGGCACCAAATTCCAATCTCGCATTTAAGAGCTGGTGTGCAAACACACACAACCATGCCAACTGCATTTGCATGATGGAAAGCAGAGGGGGTGTTGGCAAACAAAGAGTAAGGTATTTTATCAAACAGTAATGAAGGTGTGAAACATGGCAGTGAGATTTGCCACAAGTGATGCTCAACCTATTCACATTTTTTCATATTGTCAACGCTGACATGCTTAATGGCTTTTCTTGCTATCCTTGCTGTTTCAGAGGTTAAATAGGATGTCTTGGCAGATAACTTTCTAGAAATGGGCACTATAGAAAGTTAACTGTACAATGTGAGAATCAAACCTAAGGAGGAAATAATACATACACTTCAAACAAGATGAGTATTTGGCAGTGCTACAGATGAACTCCCTTTCAATCATATTCATCACGGATAAGCTGCATTCGGTATAAATAGAGATGTACTCCAGATAGGCTTGTGACTTTAAGAAGTCCTGTGAAATGCTTTCTATGAAAGAGGCAGCATTACTGTCTGCAAATGTATGTCAAATGGATAGACTTTTGTGAGCTGAGTAATACAGATTGGGGTATGATACATACTTACATATTTCAGAGCACATACTGTCTTGAACACAGAGTTAGGCTATGTGAGGAGTGAAGATTATTTTAACTTAAGTATTCTGCCCATCATAGATATGCAAGTGCATTTTTAATGTATCATAATTATCCTGTTTAAACAATTACGCAGACATTCAACTGTGTTTCATAACTAAATCATTACTGAGATATGCTATCTAGAAACATTTATTTTTCAAAGCATTAATAAGACTATTATTGCAATCAACTTAATTATGATAGCCATTTGTATGTAGTGTTATCTTCTTAATCAAAGTGTTAGAAATTGCATTCTGACACCTTTGTAAAGGTAAGTGTTATCTAGATTTGAATCCTGGATCACCTGTGTTCTCTCAGTAAAGTCAGTTCTCTTACACCTTATGCCACAGAGACAGTTACACAGCAGGTGAATTTCCTCCACTCAGGTACTGTACAGAGTGCTGATGTCTGTACATTCCCGCTAAGCTTGTTTGTAGTACAGAAGGCTTTCAATTAAAAATGTTCACTTTTTTTCCTTAAGCAGGTAAGCTTGACTGTGCACCACTCAGCATCAACCAAGTGCAGAAGGCAAGAAACAGAAAAAAGCAGCACATGAAGTTCTGATGAAAGTAAGTCATAAATCTTGGGTAATAATTTTTTACATTCCCTTCAGACAGTATTGATTTGAACCTCACAGCAAATCTGTTATGGGTCTAAAAGCACTGCATTCACAGCTTGTGCCATAGAAAGAGGTATACATCATGTGCACATCACTCACTCATTACAAATACCAAACAGCAGTGACAAAACTGTTAGCACTAGTGGAGATTACAGAAATGAATTTGTTCAGTCTTTCTTTCACCTGTGAGCCCTGCTTGTGCTCTGCTAAGTAGAGTAGAAATTGCAAAGGCAAAAAACAATTTGTAATGGGAAACAAATGTATGAGGAGTGGCCCAAGTGGCTGCTGCACACAAAGTCTGTCTACAGAAAGGCTTGGCTGTAGGCTGTAGAAGTAGCTCTGGTTGAATGTGAATTTGCTTTTTGTTTTTCCCCTGTTTTTTGTTTTCCTAGACGATAGATTTGACAGATGAAAGAAGAAATCTATCTAGACACCACTTTTTTTTGAGGCAGGAATTGTTTGTGTTTATCAGCATAGGAAACAAAGAGTTGATCCGATTTCCTGAATTGTTTTGTTCTGTCCAAATAATATTTGAGTTGGAAGGTTCAAGTATGTTTGTATTTTTGTCGTTCTCCTGTTTGAATAGTTTGGAAAAATACAGGAGAGATCAATGGCTTGATTCAAAAAGTGTCTCTTAGCTTAAAGACCGAAAGTCTCTAGATTAGTTCTCAATGATACTTTGTCTTTGTGGAGGTGAATTCAGAGGGTGAGAGCATGCATGTCATCCTAGCTGATGTAATATGAACTAATAATAAAGAAACCAGAAAAAGAAAACCAGGAACAAGAAACAGACAAGAAGAGAAGGAGCCGAAAGGGAAGAATCCATCCCATTGGAGTCCCACACTCCTGAGGGTCCCAGGGGAGAGGGAGGACTCCTTGAGGCTTTCAAGAAGGAAAGCCTTTCAAGAAGGCTTTACACAAAGTCTACTGGACATAATGACATGATGAGATAGCAACCAACTGAAGTTGAGATAGCAAGAAGAGCAGCCCATGAAAAATCAAAGGAGCCAGAAAAATCCCCATGAAAAAATCCAAAAAGAAATCCAAAACTGCTTGAAAGGGAGCAGTGAAGGAAGCTTTCAATTTTGCTTATAAAAATAGGATAAAAAGGATCCATTTGTTAGTATAAATCCTCCTGGTAGAGGACTAGGAGTTTTAGGAAGCCAGGGTTATGGAGGGTTGGGAAGCAACCATGCTGTGAGGTTGAGAGGAGCACGGGCCTGGCAAGGCTGAGAGGAGAAGAAGGAGAGGTGGCAGCTGGCCGGATGGTGACCGGAGAGATCTGGCAAAAGGTGGCAGTGAGAACCAACACGCCAAATGTGATGAAGGAGCGGAAGAAATGGAATCAATTTGTGGAGGAAAGCAGTTAAATTGAATTGGCTCTCAAGGGATCAGAAATCTGGAAAGGCATAAAGATCAGAGGAAGGGGAGGAGGAGGAAAGGGATAGGCCTGGGAAAGATCCTAGGAGAGAGAAAGTCTGGTCTCTATGGCCTGCCAATGGGAAAAGAGAAGTCTAGAGAGATGCAACATTGGGGGTCTTCCACAAGTGATCCACCAAGCAAGATGATTCTTACAAATCTGTGTCACCAGTATTTGGTGATGCATTGAAGTTGTTGGTAAGAGACCACTGTGAACAACATCCAAAAATGAAGAAGCGCATATAGAAATGGAAGAAGGGAAGGGGCGTAATGGCCGCAGCCATGAGGCCACCTTTAGAACCATTCTGGCCTGCCTTCTTTGTTGGCTAGAAATCGATCCTGACGGTGACTGAATGTGATGATCTGTTTGATCTGATGGGGGTAGCTGACATCACAACAGTGTTTAAGTTTAATATATGAGTAATATACAGTAGACTGGCAGGGCAATAAGGATGATTTTTCAGAGTTGATCGAGATGCATTTTTGATTGAGAGAATTTATTGTGTAATCCCAGTGAGGCTTGAAGAGCCTGTGGTGGTGTGGTGGAGGAACCGGAAGATATGATATGGAAACACCCTGAATCCCTTTGACGCAGCAGGTGAGCCGTGACCACTGCCTGTGATTTGGTGAACACCTGGGGGTGTGCAGTGGGGGCAAAGGGCAGGGCTCTGAACTGGAATGAACTGACCCTGACTGGAGAGAAAATCTCTCCTGGAGTGTCCTGGAGTTTTTGTGATATAGCACGTGATCTAGTCTCTCTTGAAGGCACCAGTGTGTCCTCAGTTGTAAGAAGGAGAGAACTGACAAGAGTGACCTTTCGAATCTTGTCTTCCTCTCCAGGTCTCCTCATCTGCTGAGATCAATATTGGTCTCCAGTTTTCCGTCTTTTGGGACCAAAAGAACCTTGAGTAGACTGATGGAATGATGATCTGTTGTAACTGGCTGAATGGCTCTTGCAGTAGTTTTTTAAGAAGTAGTTTTAAGACTTCCCTAGACCGGTGGTTAGACTGGACCGGAATTTGAGAGTGACTGTAGGATTCTAAAGGAAGAAAGGAAATTCCGATATGTGATCGACTGTACCCATCTGTCTTGAGTGAGGAACGCCAGGCTTCTGGGTACAGCGGCTTCTTTTCCCGACTGCCCCAAGGATGGACAGCCGGGCAACACCAGGGATGCTGAAAAGGGCTTGTCAGAGAGAGGCTCTCTGCTTCCTGTTTTTTGGACCTGTGTGCCTGTAGAGCTGCCTCTTAGGGTTACCTCCCTCTGCCTCTTGCCTAACTGCCCTTTGGGTCCGTGTGACTGACTCCTTGGATTTTCTGACCCATTGGGCCAAGCTTCTTCAGCCCTGCCACCTTCTGCCTAGAAGGGTGGAAAACCCTACCCCAAAAGAGTCTTGCCATCCTGCTCACACCTGGACAATGTTTCCCCTGCTCACTTCACCTGGAAAAGAAACCCCATCTTGAGGGCCAAACAAACAAAGCTGACGTTTGGGATCTGTGAATTAGAGCCGCGCATAGGGTACAAATCTAAGAGCCGCAGGCCTGTAGTCTAAGGCCCTACTCGCTCATCTACCGCATATGATATCAGTCGATCCAGGCTGTAGCAATGGAATTAAGGGTCTGAGGCTGTTGCTAGCTGATTAAGGGAGCCTAGTGAGCCCCTGCAGCTGTAGGATCTTGCTATAGCTTCACCTATATCCTAAGGAGTCTGGTGAAGTGACATAGGTAGTTCAGTAGGTCGCATAGCAAAGCATGCTGAAGGAGAGCAGAAGAAAAGGTATACCAATCCATGGTCCTAGAGAGTCCTATAGGAGGATGGGGTCATGGTTGGTGAGATGCAAAAGTTTTCTTAGTGGCAGCCGCCACCACCATGGCATCAGCAGGACACCTTTTTACACCAATCACTGTCCGACGGGCAGTAATAAATTTAGAAGGCCTCCTAGAACTGACTGGCTCTAGAGACAGGGCAGCCCAAGAGCCTCGAGAAAGGACTCACTCATAAGAAGGCGCAAGCACCTGCAGGGTGGAGGATAAGAGGCATAGGACGCCAGCAGAGGAGACCCCCAGATACCATCTCAGAGGGATGGCTGTGGGCCCAGTTCCCTCTGTCTAAGGAGTTCTAGGATGTCTGAAAAGGTATTCCTCCCAGAGGGATTCACTTGGGGACTCTTCTGACTCACAGTCAGTGGCTCAAGTGAGTAGGTCCGGGAGTAGGTGTTTCCTCTTACAGTGTTTTTCACGGAGGATCTCCTGACTGATCAGAGTTCCCTCTCCTCAGGGAGTTCTCTTCAGAGAGGGGTTCTCTGAGGCGGAGGATCTCCGAGTTCGAGAAGTGGGAAGGCAGAAGAGAGTCACAGGCACTCCGACGGGAGGAGAGTAAGGGAACTATGTGAGGCAGAGTCCCAGGGGGAGAGCAACTCCTTCTCACACCTTCAGCACCTCGAGGCCAGGGAGGTCCGAGAGCCGACTCAACTCCCAGGAGAACCAGGAACTCCAACCCCAAGGGAAGGCGAGGAGCAGATGTCGAGCCGAAGCTCACCAAGAGTGGCAGAAACAGGGGAAGAGCTCCCCGAGGTGGGGGAGGAGGACATACAAGGGGGACCGGAGGAGCTCCGACCCAGAAATCCCTAAGGAGACCAGGAAGAGGAGCTAAGAGCAGAGAAGGAAGAGCAAGAAGGAAGAGAGGATAAGGGGTATCTGTCCCAAAACGTGAAGGAAACCATTCGAGAACTATAAACCCAAACTCTGGGGTAGAACTGCAAAAAGGAACTTCTAATGTGAAGGACTAACTACGTCGTCTGTTAGGGACTAATAGTGCGTCTGTCTAGGCCGAATATGTTGAATTATCTCTAGATCTCACTCTTCTAAGGATCATGTGACCCTCTCCTGCTGCCATGGTCAAGGCGGGTCCGATGCCGGAGATCCGAGGAAGGGAACTCTCCGGAAGAGGGAAGAAGGAGCCGATCGAGCCGCCCGAAAAGCCTAAAGGAGAACCGGCTCCGGAAACCAGCGATGCCCCAGTGCCGACATTTTGTCTGCCACATGGCCGGAGCCCGAGCCAATAAGGACCAGCGAGTAACGGCCGCAATGGGCCGAGTGTTAGCCTTGGGCGGCATGGGGCCAGCGGGTGGTCGGATGGAAAGAGTTGTGACCAAATGTGACCCACATGTATAGTCCGCCACCAGTAGGAAGATTTGTGGGAATTTGTGACGACTAGGACCGAGCATGGCGCTAGCGAAAAAGACTCTGAACTCTCCAGCCGCAGGGGCCGGAGGCACTGAGAGTCTTGGAAGAGATAGGAGCTCTTCTTAGGGTTGACTTAGCCGGAGAGCCAGAGCAGAGTAGTGATTTCCCTGTCAGGAGCTTCTTTCCAAAACTGTTTAGCTGTCTCTCTAAAAGAATGCAGGTGCTTCTGGGAGTCAGGTATGTCACACTAACAGACAACACCTGTCAGAAGAAGTGATTATCCGAGAAGGTCTGACTAAAAGTTTTAAGGAATAGGAAATTCTCTAGTCAGAATGACTAAAAAAAAGTCTAAAACTATTAAAATTAAGTTTAAAGAAAGAAAAAGGAAACAAAAACAGTAGTGTATAAATCACTTAGCTGGTTATATATAACAATTTATATTCCACACAACAAAACACAAGCTGCATTTTCATATCTGCTGCAAATATTATAAGCAGCATGTAGCGTCAAGCTGGAATCAAACCCAGCACCCTCTTTCCTGTTTCTTTAAAACCATTTCATTTATACTGTGTGCTACACTGATCCATAGGTGAGGTGTGGACTTTCCTATTTTACTGCTGTTCAGAGTGCTGAAGTAGAGCGCACCTGTGCCATTCTAAAATTCGTTACTAATAGCATGCTAAATTAAATTTCTCAGTATGTACCTTGGGCAGTGGACTCTCATTCACTGCTATCAATCACTACCAGTTCAAAGCGTGCTTTGCCAAAATGTACACAAATGAGGAACAATACAAGAAAAAAATGTTAGCAGTAACAAATATCATGGAATAATTAATAAAAATGCAGGATTGTTAAGCTTCCTAAATCTGTGTATGTTACAACCTGATCATATGCTCAGGAAATATGCATTAACTCTCTCAGAAATACACTATCTGGATTTGAACTCTTAATTCAGTGCTTTGGTGCAATAACAACACACATACACACACACACACACACACACACACACACACACACACACACACACACACACACACACACACACTCACACACACTCACTTGTGTTTCTTATTCCTCTTTGTCACCGATACAGTCTTAGAGTATAATCAGAAAATGTACATACCATATAGATCTAACATAGAAGAACATCAAATTACATATCCAACAGTATAATGATCAGAAAATGTCCCTTTCTCATTTGCTTGAACATGTCCAAATTAACGTGATAATGCCAAATAATTTAGGATAATAATAGCCAGCACTAAATTAATGCAAGGTAGCCAACACTGCCAGTTCCCCTCATCTTAGCTTAGCTACAGAAATGCAATGTCATAGGCATTTATTTGGATCTTTGTTTCAATGTGTAATATAGCTGATCAGCATTTCAGAAAGATTTTCAAACAGAAGATAGACAGTGTGCTATCACTACAATGTTACTGTTGTTAAGGTTATTGTCATAACTGTCAAGGTGCCTCTACTTTTTATTTTAAGTCTACTCTGTATGATACACACACAGCTCAGACAGAAGAATCTTTCCAGTACTGCTTGTTGTTGTAGTAGTCAGAGTAATCATTAACACTTGCAAGCCATTAGCAGCCAACAATTGTCACTGTTCTTCCCTACAGTCCTAGGGCATGAGCATGCAATCATGTAGCTACTTAAACAGTGTTTACATCCCTACACCAAGTTATTTTATTTTTTTTTGGTATTCAGGAATGCTAATGATTTCACACCTTATTTGCATCTTCACAGTACTCAGAAAGCTGAATTTACACTATATAAAGTTAAAGGTGTAGCTATGGAAGTGGAAGGAGGGGAGACTGATTGGATAAAGACAGATCATTACTGCTAGATACTTGGAGTAGATTGTTCGACAAATTACTGCACTATTTTACATTTTCATATTTGGAATGTATTTCAATATGCAATATAAAAAAGAATTTTGATATTTATGCAAGTTTTCCTTTTACTGCTGGCATACTGTAAGTATGGCAGTTCTTGCTGTGCTTTCGAAGTTAGTCAATAAATGGTATGGTTACATCACAATATTATGTCACTATTTGCTCATGGAATTTCACCAGTTACTGCAAACAGCTGCACTGTGTTTATTATTAACTTCAAGGGGTTGTGCATGTGTAGCTACCAGAGGTGTTATGCTCCTCAGATGTCTGTGGCGACCTCCACAACAGTGGAGAGAACAAAGGAAATTGTCTAGGCAGCTCGATTTTGAATTTTTCTGACTAGTTGTTGATATTCCTGCCATTCAGTGGTCAGTTACACAACTGCTGTCTTCATTACAGAAATTTTAACAGAATGGATGCAATACTAATGTATTGCAATGTTTCTTTTTTGCGGGGTGGCTCACTTAACTTGTGTGTAGTCTGAAATGAGCATTTTGTGGTCAATTGCTTTTGTGATCAGGATGGGCGTACAGATTTTCTTTGAGAAGAATGAGTTCTGTATGTACTAAAAATGTGTTTTGTGATTTTTCTGTTTCACATCATACAGGACTAGGGCACCCAGACTATCTGTTCCATGCAAGCCAACATTCAGTGATGCAGAAAATGAGGTCATCATTGAAGCCTTACTCTGCCATGGACCATTCCTTGTTGACAGAGGCAGAGGCGACATGTCTGCCAGAAAAAGCATATGGCAGCATGTGGTCACTAACATAAACACAGTGGGTGGCCATGCCAGAAACTAGGTACAGCACTGTGCCACTGATATGATTACAGTGGCATGCAGGAGGACATCTGCAGTAGCATGAGAATAGATGGCTATGGGGGTGGGTGTCCTGCTACGGAACCACCAGTCACTGAAAATGCGCATTTCTGGTCCACTGTCAGAGATCCAGACAGCTCAGAAGAGAGTTCACACGGACTCCTTGATGTTGGTGCTCATGTGGACAACAGGCCAAGTGTGCCCCAAGAAGTAATTCCAGGTATGCTATGTATAACGCATTTACTGCCATTCTGGACATCTTTATGAGTTACTACTTGTACATCTTAAACACTTAGATGAGGGCCTTAGAAGAGACAAGAGTCCAACAGAGATTGTGTTTTGGGGTGTGGTCAGTCTGATTGATTCTGAGATATTTCTTAAGGGGAAGATAGGAAGAACATTATTCTCTTGTCCTTGTATGATTTGCATTGTGATACTTATGAGCTTCTTTCCACTGTGTTCTTTTCCTAGGGACATCAGAATTACCATATGAAAGGCCACATACACACGGGAAGCATAAACTTTCTTTGACTAGTAGTAACCATTACTTAGATACAAGTTTGACAAGAGAGTATAAGTACTGTATTCCTTTAAGAGCTGAAATGGTTTAACATGAGTGTTTAGAACACAGTTTGGATAATTTCTACTCACTGTTTCTCTACATTTGCTTATTGCTTATTATCACAGATGATGCTGACAGTGGCAGTGTAGAACACTTACCATCTCATGTCACAGTATTGGTAGCCTCTGATGACATAGAGGCACAGTCATAGGGTGCAGAGTTTCAGTCTGATAATGAGGTTGTGGCTCACACATCTACTGGCCTTATTTCTGACACAGTCAGTATGCCTATGCATATTCATTCCAGTGATCCCTCAGATAGAGGATAGGTTGAGGGTGACACAGTTGATCAAGGTAATGTGGCTACTCAAGTTGCAAAGCTATGTAAGTTTGCCTCTGTCCATCTTAAGGGCATGGTACCAAACAGGAGGATTGTTAGAAATGCTCTGAGGAAACCTGCTGTCCACCCTCGTCTTGATGCTGGTGTATCATTATATGCCACCTGACATATGTATCACATGTATTCCCAGGGAAAGAATCTGTTTACATGCCGCTTTGATATTTTGCCGTTTCAGTCTTTTATGTTAGACCAAGATTCAGTCGAAAGAATGCGTCTTCGGTCTTCTGATAGGAACCCTAGCTATGAGTAAGAGAATATTGCTATGGCTGGTGGAGGACTGATTTATTACCTACCATTATGTCCCCATTTGTCCACAACCCAGTCTTGCTGACTCTGGAGATGTATGTTGCATCAGTACATCATTACTAACCATTCAACTAAGTCAGACTTGTACTGAGTGATATCAGATGGGGTAGCTATTCTTGATGACAGCAAAGACATAGGGAGGCCAAAAATGAGATATAGGTGTTCTGCAAGCTTGTAAGCCCCCCATAGTATACTGTATGCAGTAATATTTCTCATTTTTACAAGACTTGTAGGTTGTTGAACAAAAACTGCTGCAATATTTATATTGTCTTTAACTGTTATACTTTATTTGTTGTACTAAAGAATGAACTAATTCATTAATAAGCCTGGATTGTGTCATACAGTCTAAACATTTTGCATTTTAGTAGAATATATTTGCAGTATCTTCTTTACAACCTCCAGAAACTGCAAAGTGGTTGAAATTTCTTAAGTCATATAGTTTGCATTATTTGGAGTGATCCTCAGAACCACCTGATCTTCAACATCTCTTCAGTAGTCATTTTTGCATACTACTGTCATATAGTCTTCTTTACAAGATCAGTTTGTAGTGGATTTCAGCATTTAGTTAAAAACTGTTAGTGTGATTGTTATCACAGAGAACAAATCGAGCGTTCTTCTAAGGGTGGGGGGAAAGGGTGGAGTGTGAAGACATGGAACACTCCACATGGATGGTTATGGTAATAACATACATATATGTGGTGTTCGATCCTGAGGAACTCACGGAGAACATTCTTGACACAGGTTTAGCCCAAGTAGCAGCCGCACAATCGTGTCTAATGGTAAGCGAGCTGCGAAGATGTGAATGGTGATCTCGTAGAATGTCCGTTTGATTAGAAGCCTCATAAGCGTATGTGATACAATCAGTTAGCCATTTGGAAAGAGTTTCTTTTTTAACTGCTACACCACTTTTGCTGTCAGCAGCAAGGCTACAAACAGTTGATCAGATTTCTAGTGGAAGCTTTATGAGAAGCCAAAAAATATTCTGAACCCGCGGTGTAAGGAATCAGACCGAAAGGAACCAAATTTGTGAGAGGCCAGACATTTGGCGTTCATTGGAGGCATAAACAGATCGCGGAAAGGCTGGCCCCACTGCGAATAATATGTTCATCAATTGACTGGCTATGGCGTTGGATGACCCGGGATGTGCTGTTCGATCAAGAGCACCCGTGGACTCCGCATTGCCAAATAGAGGAAGAAGGGGAGCAAGTGTTTGCAACGCTAAAAACACGCCCTCAACAAATGATCCCTGGGCGCCCTGGCCATTTTGATGTGGTAGTATCCTTCAGATCTATCCTTGGGGTTTCGAACCCACATTTTCCTGCCACGTTGCCTGGGAGATCGGTCTGGAAGAAAAAGGAAAAAAAACGGACTGACAGCAGACGTGGCACCATCAAATGGGGCGTTAGTAAAGGAAGACTTGAAAGGCTCCGCAAACATGAACATAAGCAGGATTTGCCCTACGGAGCAATCGCTGAAGAAGCGGCTGACGAAGGGTATTTAGATGTGCTGTAACTTTTCTGAGACCGCAGCATCTGTAGTACCCTGGAGGGTATCTCCCAACTCTTTGACTAGATCTCTGTGTTGTAAAATGAAAAAATAGTCAAGGGACCGCATAGAATAAAAAAAGCAACTGAAAAAAAAAACGCGCCCCCTGTCCATGGAACTCCTTTAGTGAGGTAAGCCTTGTCTTGGGGTGCAGTGTGATGTATATTAGGCTTCCTAGGGGGTTCCATTAACTCATCGAAGGGCGAGTGACCAGGGAGGGAGAAGGGCGCGCGAAATGCCTTCAGCAAGACTGACTCGTCCTCAGAAGGGGAGGGGACTGCCAATCACTCTCTATCTAAGTGTCTCCTCTTAACATTCTTCTTTAGGGAAAGGGACCTCTTGGAGGAAGAAAGAAACCTCGAGGGGGGAAAAGGCAGGGTGTGCTTTCGGGCTTGGATGTGGCCGTTGGTGCAGAGGAAGATAGCGGTCCTTTTTGGGATCAAAGGCCCCGGGTCGAGTGTGAGAATCTCGGGTTCGAGAAATGGGAAACCGAAACGTCGGTTCGACTCTCGCCCCCGACCAAGGACAGACCGTCCGCTCCGGTGACTCCGGTACCAGATCCGGCGGGAGTCGGGTGAAAAAAGCACGAGACCAAAAAAGAATGATTCTGGCGAGATAATGGGAGGCCTTCAAGTCGACACCAACTGGGTGGAAACCGAAAATAAGCTTGATAGTAGGGATCCAATAACAACTTGCACCACACACACACATCACATCGGGGAGAGCTTTAGAAGCAGAAGCGAAGGGGAAGAAGACGGAGCCAACCGACCAATAGTGTCGAGAGGAGGGAGCTCCACATCCGTTCCAAGACGAAGAACCGTGTGATCTAACTTTCGAAGAGAGCTCGGAGCCGATGACTTGCCCGACGCGCGATTCTTTCTGGACTTTAATAAACCCCTGTCCATTAGTTTTCCTCGCCTATCTGTGGATTTATAACTTTAACGGAACCGAGATTCCCTTATACCTTACACATCTGAGGTGCTCGAGCTCGACCAGTGATCACGAACACTGCAGCGGCAAACAGAGCTTGCAGGCGGCCGACACGGAGCCGAGGATCGGCTCCGAACCCATGTGTAAGAACAAAGGCGAGATTGAACACTCTCACATCTACCGTTCCGACTTGTTAATGAGTTGCTTCTTGTGGCAAGGGTGGACAATTTCAATCTTTCCACCCTCATTTACCTAGAGTGTAACACTGTGCAAGTCAAACAAGACACTGCTTTGAAGCAAGTGGTACTTTGGACTAGGATCCTTAAAGGTCTCTAGGACTGCATGCGTAGTAACTATGAACTAGTTGTCATTTTTTGCCAGCCTTTCCCTATTGCATAGCTGATCTAGTCTAAGAAAGTTTATGGCAATGTCCCCAGCACACCACTTTTTAATGTAACCTATGCAGTGTATTCTTTAAGAGCAGCAGACATTGCATTTGCAGAAAATACTGAAATGTAAAGTTATTTGAAAGCAGCAACTTCTACATTAGGAATACTTCTCTTTAATGTGGAATGATTCAGATAATTTTTACATCTGTAGAGATTGTGCATATTGACTAAGCATATGTTAGCAAGTAGTTAATATTTCTAATGCTTTTCTAAATGCTCTTCTATTTAAATTGTGTTACTTATGGTTGGCTCCTATGGTCTGATGCTAGTGATCTTTCTGCAGCTTCATTTAGTTCATCCAAAACTACCAATAAAGTACTCATAATGTATTTTTTCATAACAATAAGTGGTGCACACAGTCAACACAATAGTTATAACTGCTGGTTGGGTTGGGGGAGCACACTTTATGGATGAAAGTAACTTATGCTGTTTTCATGTGTTAATTTTCAAATGTGCATGCGTATATGAATTAAGTTAGAATACTTCTGCTATTGTATACTTGTGTGACACAAATTTGAAATACGTGACTTTTGGTAATTTTCATTGTTATTAATTTTTTGACACAGAATGTTGCTAGAATTGCTCGGTTTGTTGTTGTCTGTGTTTAAAAATGACTGACCTTGCTGAGCTGGTAAAGTTATAAAGTCATTAGTCTATCTTTGCAGGACTGCTATGCATTTGTGAAAATCAAATTGGATACTTTACTGTGACCTTTTTATTACAATCAGACATGCGATGTGTACACAGTCAATAAAATGGATAATTGTTGAATATGGATGTAGGCAGATTATAATAATAGCAGCTTTTGTAATTGAAAGGAAGGTAAATCAAAGAACAGAGGCATTTTTGCATAGTCCTAAAAATGCACGCGAGGGCACGTGCACGTGTGTGTGTGTGTGTGTGTGTGTGTGTGTAGTTGGTGGTGCCACAATTTCAAAAACTGCCAGGGGCCCAAGGTGCACTTAATCTACCAGTGGCCAGATGCATTTTCAATGAATGTGAGTTTATTTTCAATGTGAGACTGTTTTGCTTTGTTTAATAAATGGCCATCAATGTTTGTGCTATGAAATTTGAAATAAAAGGTTTAAATTAAATCCAAATCTCTGTGATTATTGTAATAGTAAAGAAGAAAATATTATGCACTCTGACAGGCTTGAACAAGAGAGAACCAAGTAATGGGACATTGGAATGGCTGGGGGGGGGGGGCTTCAAAAGGTGCCATAGTTAACTTTCCAGTAAAAAGTTGATATCCACTCCTCTCAGAAACTGTTTTACAACAAACAGAGAAGAAAGAAGGGGATTTATGGGCAGACATGCTGAAATGACCACAAGAAGAACCTTAACAGAGGAATAACAGAGGAAAGTAACAGACACAAATATTTGAGCACCAGTGGTACAAAATCCCTGATAGGCCCTTGTTTTTTGGTTAGGCACCCACTAGAAAAATTGCTTTCACTTAGCAATATAGGGTTTTCTAATAGCAACCTTTCTTGCCTCCTTTACTACCTGATGCATGTCCACATGAAATTAGTGCCTATCATTACTGAATCATACAGGCAGTCAGTTGAAGTTGATTGTGACTGGGGTATATCAAACTACCAAAGCCTGTGTGATTAGATCCAGTCTATTAGAAACTTGTGGTAATTTCCCTTGGCCAATTCCATCAGAAGGGAGAACCAATAGGTTCATAAGTTCATAAGTGTGTACTAGGCTAATGGCCCTGGAGCCTTTACAAGCCTAGCCAAAAAAATTGCCCAGGCACCGTGCCACCCGATGTTAGTTCAGAGTGCCCCTATCCAGTAAGGCAACTGGAGTGATGCCTGGGATGAACTTTCTGTTACCCATTCACTCGTCAAGATTTCTCTTGAAGAGGGCCAGCAAGTTGCTCTGCTTGACATGAATGGGAAGCTTATTACAGAGTATGGGAAGTCTTTGGAAGATGACCCCGTCCCTCCAACATGTTCTGTTAATTGTGGTAATGGTGTTGTGATCTCTGCAGCATGTGGCATGGGGGGATTGGGATTTTATTAGGTGTAGCATTTCAAGTAGGGCTAGGTCGGAGATGGCTTTGTAAGTCAAGCAGAGATCACCTCTAAGTAGGCAATAAAAGACTGAGAACAGCTGAAGTTTCTTGAGTCTGTCCATGTAGGACATGTGTTTAAGGCCTAGGATCCTTTTTGTGATGTACTTTTATGGCCTCTCCAGCTCTTGTAGGTGTCTGCTCAGGTACATGCCAAACAGGGCATTAAATTCGATGACTGGTTTAATGAGGGGATGAGTAGAGAGGGATGATGACCTCTGATTATAAGATGTGCCACATAGAAGGGCTTTCTGAACACAGTGGCAATGTGGTGGTCGAAGGTGAGGTGGCTGTCAACCTGGGTGCTCAGATCTCTTATGGCCATTTCAATATAGTTGGGGTCCCATCACTTTGGTAATTCATGGGAACCGAGTTTTTTCCAAAGGGGATGATAACGCATTTTTTGGCATTAAGCTTCAGTCCATGGTTCCGACACCAGTCATTGGTCTCAGAGAGGCCCTTTTGTAGGATGTCTGCATCACTTGGGGAGTTGAAAATGACTCCTAGCTTGCAGGCATCAGTGAACTTGGCCAGCCAGAGTCTTTCTGTGTTGGCCAGGACTTCTGAGAAGTAGATGCCAAACAGGAGAGGGCCCAGAACAGAGCCCTGTGGGACTCCACTTGTGACTGGTCGACAGTCTGACTTGGAATCTGCAACTTTCACTCGGTGGGTCCTGTCTGTGAGCCAATTTGCTACCCACCTAGTGATGTAAGGATTGATGCCTAGTTTGCTGAGTTTATCAATGATACCTGTGTGAATGGTATCAAAGGCCTTGGCCAGGTCGAGGTAGGCTGTATGCACTGCCTTACCCTCATCCACAGCCTTGGTGACTGCCTCAAAGAAGTCAACCAGGTTCAGCAGGCAGGATCTCCCCTTGAGAAAGCCAAACTGTGTGGGGTCAAGAGTTTGGAGATTGCCTATATCTTTGTTAAGCAGGTCTATGATGATGCACTCCATAGCTGTGCATACCAGACTCATCAGGCTAATGGGGCGATAGTTCCCATCATGTGTAGTTGCACTCCCTTTATAGAGCGGGATGACTGTAGCAATGCACCATTTGTTAGGGACATAGCCTGAGGTAAGGCTGTGACTGAACAGGGCACACAGATGTGGTGCCAGTTCACTTTGTAGCTCATGTAGGATGCAGTCAGGGATATTATCAGGTCCCATGGATGCTGTATTCTTGGCTTTAGACAATGCAGCTTTTACCTGTGCCACAGATAGTGGGTACCAGGTTTTCTTCTGGTATTGTGATAGGGCCTGGGGGGGTAAAATTGGCACTGAATCTGTCAGCCATTTGTTGGCTATATCTGTTGGCGGATCTAGGACTGTTGAATGAAAATTCAACTGTCCGAATCCACTATCACTGAACACACTTTAACGAAAGCGCTTTCACCGAAAAAGCGCTTTCGTTAAAGTGTGTTCAGAAAAATAAATAAATATTACATTTACATTTTTACAGGAGGACAAGCACCCCTGTACCTCCCACACCCCCTCTACTTTTATATTCTCACTCTGAGATCGCACTACAGTGAGGAAAAGGGAATTTTCCCTTATCCCCAGTGTAGTGCGATCTCCACAACAGGCATACTTATGTGAAAGTGCTTCTTCGGTGAAAAGCACTTTCGTGTAAGTATGCCCAGCCATTTCACATTCGGTGAAACGGCCGGTCGAGCATTAGTCCTGGACCCCTGTTGGCTCAGTATATGAGATGCTATTATGCAATAACTCAGAGCTAATCTGGGTATTGCCTTGTAGGTTTATGATATAGCTATAGAAGGCTTTGTGGTTGTTTTTGGTGTCAGCTGCAATTCTGCCTTCATAGCTGGCTTTAGAGGATTTGATCAGCTTTTTGTTGAGACTGATAAGGGAGGCTTTCCAGTCTTGTGACTTCATTTTTTTCTGCAACAGGTTCTTCCTTTTGTTGTAGAGTTTACTGATGGCTGAGCACCACCAGATTGGCTTCCTGTTTTTTTTTGGAGGAGAGCATCTTAGTTCAATTTGGTATGGCAAGGTCCATGCATTTCTGTACGTTCTTGTACAGTGCATTGGTGTAGGATTCAGCAGTCATGCAGCTATTTTCCATTGGCATGGGTGCTGAGAAGTTAGCCATCTCTGTTTTTAGGAGCCCAAAGTCGGCTTTAGAGAAGTTTTTTAGGGTAGTCACCTTAGCAGGGGATGTAGGTGAGATGGAAATTTCCATGGTGATCAGTTTGTGGTTGGTTTTAACAAGGGGGGAATTGACTACAGGTGTGGAGCAATGGTCTCCCATGTTGGTGATAACCAGGTTGAAGATGTTGCTTCCTCTAGTGGGGGTCAGAATGCACTGGTCCAGGGCATTGGAATTGATAAATTCCAGAAAGTGTTGTGCCTGTACATAGAAGGGTAGTTGAAGTCACCCAGTATGAGAACATTGGGTTGGACCTTGATAGATTCCAGGGTGCTTAGGAACTTGGAGTGAGAGTCTAGGGACATGTTTGGGATTCTGTAGCAGGCTATGACATGTATCACCATCTTACCCAGTGTTAGTTATACCTGATGCATCTCAGATGCATTATGCTGGGCTACCAGTCTAGAGGTGTGCGTATCCTTTAAGAATATGGAGACACCACTGCCTTTGAAGCTTCCAGCATATTCTGGGGCCGAAAGGTATGGAATGAGTTGTAGCCTGAGAGTGCAGGGGTGCTTTCTGTCTCTTTAAACCAGGTCTCCATTACAGCACAGATGTCAACATTCTCCATTTTGAGAAGAGCTTTGAGCGAGTGCATCTTGAGATTTAGACTTCAGATTGCATTTGTTTGTAGCTATTATGGTGTAATTTTGGCCTTTGGAACACCACCTAAAAAAGGCACTATAGGGGTGACATGAGCCTTAGCCAGTACCCGGAATCCCAGGGGTGACAGATGTAGGCTGTCTCTGGCAAAGCATCGAGGTCTGTCATTCATGTCGTCCCAGGCAGACAGATACTGGATCCCCTTAGAATGACACCAGAAACTCAGTCAATCATTTTCTGCTTGTACTGTGGTATAATTCTGAGAGATGATGGAATACTGCTCAGGGCTAGGGTCATACCTGCCTGGGCCACATAATCCGAGAGTTCCAACAAATCTCTTTTCATGTAGCCCAGGGAGGTACATCTCAGATCATTCACACCCACATGGACAATGACTGAGTCATATTTATACTTGTTGTGGAGTGACCTGAGTGCATGTCTTATGTGGCGGATCCTGGCACCTGACAGACAACTGACTGTCACCTTCTGCTTGTTCAGCTTAGTGAGTGGGACATCTGTGAGCCTCACAATTAAGTCTACTATGATTAGCACATTGGGCAAAGTGTTTTGCCTTAAGGGTTTAGGTTGAGGGGCACACTGTGGTGGTGAGCTATGTATTCTGTGGTTGGTGTTGTGTTGTGGTGGTTGAGTGCATTTCTGTCTCAGGGGTCTCTGTTGTTTGGGTAAATTTTTATTGAGAGCCTCCTCAAAGGTGGGTGTATGGCTTGTGTTTCTATGTGTGTGTGTTGTGATGGTTGGTGTTTTCAACGGCCGTGTGTTCTATGTAGTGAGTTGCAGGTGTTGACCTTCTCCTCTTGACCAGCTAGTCCGGTCTTGGTTGGAGCATGCACGGCTTCCAGTTTGGTGATATAAGTGCATCTCTCACATGTAACAGGAAATTGCCCTACAATCATAGCAGTAGGGGTGGTCATAACTAATAAGTACTGGTGCTATTACTGCATAGGAACAGCTAGTGCTGATAACACCTAAGTGTGCCACAATAAATGCTACAAAAGCCTGTTAAAGTGCTAGCCGATTAAATTAATTGAAGAGCAAGAAGTAAAAGAACAAGACTTTTTGGCACCGGTAATAGTTTATCTTGGATGAGCACTGCTGCGCGGTGTGCAAACACTGGATTTTAAACCAGAAAGTTGAAAGAGATGGAAAAACTGCCCAAACGGCCAATAAACTACAATTTCTGGGACAGAAACCACTCCTCCTGTGGTAGATAGGCTACCTAGTGCTTACCACTCCCACTGATAAGCTAGAAGGCTTCCCTCCAACACAGAAAGGTCAGGGGGGCTCAGAAACTTACAATGTTGCCTGGACCAAAAAAATGATTTGAAAGGAGGCAAACAGATCGATCTGAAATGTTCCCCACAACTGTATCAGTTCCAAGAAGACCCCTCATTCAACTTCCATTCGTGAGGGTCTGTCCTGGTCCTTCTCAGCTTGTTCATTTTATTCTATTTTTAAATCTAATACCTTAAGTTCTTGTCCGCAGGGGAGGGATGATATTAAAAAGGGTTCTACATTTTTGGGGGACTGAAAGCTGAGGGTTAGGGTTATTGCAGGCAGCATTCTACTCATCCCCCAAGGTTAGCATAACAGGAGGTATGGGTGTTGCGTGAGGTAAATCCACTTGTAGTATATCATAATGTCTTCTCAGTTTAGGGGGAGTATCCACTAGTTCTCACAAAATTCATTATTCATCCTGAAGCTAGACTTAGAAAATGAAAACTCCTCTTAAGGAATTGGAGAGGACAAACTTTCCTCTGAATCAGAGTCTTGAACTTGAGAATCAGACGAACAAAAAGCCCTGTCTCTATTTATGTCAGAATCATCTGACATATTTTCCTCAGGAGTAAACTGGCCTGGTTAGTCTTCTGATATTAATTTCTTATATCCAGGATAGAAACACTGCAATAACCTTCTACCTAAGATAAGAAAATCATCTTTATGAACAAGAAAATGTCTTTGGATGTGCAATGTCCAAACTTTTGTTTCTTTTTTCTTGAGACATCCATGAGAAGGAGACTGACTGAGAGCTGGCATTTTATCCTAGGCAAGAGGTCTTTTTCACTAGCCCCTTCACAAAGAACCTCCCAGATCCAAATAAGGCAGTTCTTCCATACTCAGATTGGACACTGGAACTGTGGCAGCAAGGACTACACCAGAGGAAAAAGGAAAAACAGTAAATGGTTTGAGGAACAACTGGTCACAGCAGAGTTATCTGCGAGTAACTGAGGCACTCTCTGAGCCTGCATTATAGGCAAGGGCTCCCATTCTGTTATTTCCTTCTTTTTAGATGTAGCAGGAGAAGAAACAGCAGGACTAGCGGAAGGATCCATGCTGTAGCTGAGGAAGAAGCCAGATTGCCAGTCAGTGCTGCTGGTAACGGTTGGAAGGTAAGTTGTCAGACAAGTTGTAACAAGCAGTATACACACCTACACTTACACTTGCACTTGCTCAAAAATTCATAAGTCACTTTCACAGAAAGTGTGCTGAGATAAAATAAGAAATAAAGGTAAGTTGTCATGAAGCATACACAAGCACCAAACATAAAATACATCTGTAATCCTAAAATATACTTCCTGATACTTAAAAATAACACCATCAAGCAAAATAAAATTTGAAATAAAAGATTTTAAGTAAAGAAAGAAATAGTATGTACATCAACAGGTATGAACAGTATTTATGGTAATTGGGGTGAGACACCCAAGTAGTGGGATATTGATATTAGTGGCGGGGGACTGATTCATTACAGTGTACAGGGTCCCATTCATCCACTTTCTGGCTCTGTTGACTCTGGAGGTATATGTTGCAACAATACAGCCATTCCTAAAGTGGGTCAGATCTGTACTGAGTGATATCTTGGAAAATCTATTCTTGATTACAGGGAAGTCATAGGGGGGTTAAAAATGAGATGTAGATATCCCGCAAGCAGGTAAGCCCACCACCCCAAAAACAGTATGCTGTATGCAGTAATATTTCTGACTTTTGTACGACGTGGATTGTTGAACAAAAACTGCTGCACCATTTGTACTGTCTTTAATTGTTCATTGCAATAATTAATTAACTCATTAATAAACTTGCATTGTACAATATAGTCTAAATTTTGCATTTTAATAGTCAAACATATTGCATTTAATTATATATATATATATATATATATATATATATATATATATATATATATATTGCACTAACTTCTTTACAACCTTCACTAAGTGCAAAGGGGTTAACATTTGTCAGGTCACAAAGTCTGCATTATTTGGAGTGATGACCAGATCCCTCTGATCTTCAGCATTTATTACATAGTGATTGTTGCATTTTACTATCATAGAATCTTCTCTACAAGACTGGACTGTAAAAGATGTCAGCATTTAGTTGTTAACTATTATTCTGGCAGTTGGCAAGAGGAATAAAGTTCCAACTTGTTAATGAGCTGTTTCTTTTAGCAAAGGTGCTGGATTTAAATCTTTCCACCTTCATTTACCTGTTGTGTGTCACTGAGCAAGTCACTTAACCTGACAGTGCTTTGGCGCAACTGGGAAATTGGGATAGGCTCCTTAATGGTCTCCAGGACTGCATGCTGAACCTGTTGGCATTGTTGACCAGTCATTCCATATAACAAGGTAAGGATAGAGGACCACGTTGCTGACTCCAGAATACTTCTAGTGACCACTCTTTGCCAAAGTGTTACTGATGAGGAAAAGGCCCTGGTGAAAAGAGACTTTACCTTGCTTTTATTTGCCTTGCTATTGATGGTGTAACAGAAAATAATACAAAAGGTCAACCCAGGTGCAACGAATTGCTTACAGACAGGTTGACCTTTCTTAGCCCAAAAAGGAAATAAAAAGCCCTTCAGCCTCCTAAAGAGAGGGCAGTAGCTTGTTCTATCAAGGCAGTACCTCAGTTGCCTATGCATATCCAAGGTATAAAGTAGCATGTTTCCCTTATAAATAGGTTCTGGAATGAACAAAGAGAGATTAAAAGACCGATAGAAAGAGAAGACTGAAATCACGTTTGTCCTGAAAAAGTGCATAACAATCCTATTCCTGTGGAAAATCTGATAAAGTTGTCCAACCATGAGATCTTACAGCTCAGAAACTTGCCTTGCATATGTCAGAGCAATAAGCAAACTAGTGTTCCTCATTAAGAACTTAAGATCAACAAGGGCAGCGGGTTCTAAATGTGGTAAGCTCATTTTTTCAGGAACATAGCTGAAATCTCATGAAGGAGGAATTTGCTTGTGAGAAGGTGTCATATGCTATACTCCTTTCATAAACTGTTTTACCAAAAAAAGAAGAAAGGAAAGAAAGAGGGGGATCCATTGGTAGACAAGCAGATATGGCCACTAAATATACCTTAATGGAAGCATATGCTAGGCCATCCCGAACTAGTTCAAACTAACATATAAAGACCTGAGGGATATTAACTCCAATGGACCATCTGTTTCCATTCAGGCACCATTTAGACAACCTCACCCATTTGTAAACATAAGATTTTCTAATAGCAGGGTTTCTGGACTCCTTTAACACCTGTTGCACATCCTCAAGAAACAAGTGCCTAAACAGAGTCAATATAGAATAATCTAGACTGTCAATAGAAGTTTCTGTAAATTGCAGTGTACCAGTCACCTCTGAGACTGTATGAGCAGGTCCAGCATGTGAGGAAGTCTGTGGTAATTGCCCTTGGCCAATATCATAAATAAGGAGAACCAAGATTGCCCGAGTCAATAGGGGGTTGCCATAATGACCTTTGGCATTTCTCACTGAGCTTTCAGAAGTACCTTGCGAATCAGTGGAAAAGGTAGAAACACTCATGTCCCAGGGAATGAGAATATGTCTGTCCTCCAAGCTTGGCTGCAAGGATGTCTAAAACAGAATTTCTCTAGTTGCCTGCTTTGAAGGGAGGCAAACAGATCTATTAGAGGCATTCCTCACATTATCAGCCTCATCTTCATCATCAACCCCGCTTTTCCCATTTTCTTACTGTTGCCATCTCTCTCACTTGATTCAGTGCCACACCCCTGACTTCTTCGGCACTCATGCCTGACTGTCTCAGATCTTCTCTCACACAATCTAGCCACCTCTTTGCTGGATGCCCTCATTTCCTCTTACCTTCTTCATGTCTGTCCCAAAACTTCTTCACCAGATTGCCTTCTGCTTTTCTACACATGTCTGAACCACCATAATCTATTCTCATTGATCTTTTCTGCAATTAGAGCTACTTTGGCTTGTGCTCTTATGTCCTCATTTCTTTGTCTGCTCCAGAGTGTGCATCCTACCACCCTTCTCAGGTACTTCATTTCCATTTCCCCTAGCTTTCTCATCTGCTCTGCCTTTACTGCCCAGCTTTCTGTACCATACAGTAGTACTGGTCAATCCACTGTTTTGTATACCTTACTTTTCAAATTTGTTGGTATTCTTCTGTCATATAGTACACCTGACACTCTATGCCAGTTGGCTGCAGCCCCTCTGACTCTAGCTTTGACCTCTTCATTCAGACTTCCCTTCTCCTTAACCACCCTCCATATAGAAACTTTGTTGATCTGTCCCCTCTGACCTGTTTGCTAATGTATTCCATCACCAGTATGAACAGCAGTAGTCTCAGAGATTAACCCTGGTGCACACCCACTCCCACTGGGAATGCCTCTGTGAGACTGAATGTTCATACTCTTGTCATTGGATCCTTCTACATAGCCTGCACTATTACTACCAAAGTTTCTGGGACTTCAAACCACTGCAGTACTGTCCAAATCAGCTTTCCTGAGACCTGTCATATGCTTTCTCCAAGTCTAGGAATGCCCAGTTGGACTCTTTCCTCATCTCTAGCTCTAGCTTCTTCTCAATAATGTGTTCCATTGCAAACATCGGGTCAGTTGTGCTGTGTCTTGAGCTGAACCTGAACTGCTCATCTCTCATCTTACTTTCTATTACTCTGCATATCCATTTATCAATCACCCTCTCCAGAACTTTCATACAATGTGACAGGAGTTTGATACCCCTGTATTGCCCTCAGGTGTGGATGTTGCCTTTGTTCTTGTATACTGCCATGAGTATGATTGTTCTCCAGTCATCTGGGATACACCTTTCTCTCCATACTGTTATGAGTACCCTCAGAAGCCATTTCTCCCCATCTCACCCAGCATCTTTATAATATCTGTTGTGTCCTCATCTGAGCCTGCTGCTTCCCCTGACTTCATTTACATAGAGCTTTTATTACTTCTTCTATGGTGGGTTCCTCTTCATTTCTTATCATAGGCTATGCCTTGGACAGTACAGCTTCTGTGGGGTTTTCTTCATTCTGAATCTGCTAGAAGTACTCCTTCCATCTGCCTTTGATGTCCTGTGGACTGGTGAGCAGGCAGTTGCTGGCATCCCTTATGAAGTGTGTCTAACTACCTTCTTTATCTTTCATTCTTTGCCTTGCAACCTGTTATAGTTTCTTTGTGCCACCTACTGAGTCATTTTCCAGAAGCTGGTAGACTGCCTCTGATACCCAGTTCTTTGCTATTGCAACTCCTTTCTTAGCTTCTCTGTTAGCCAACCAGTATTCCTTCCTAGCCTGGTCCGTCTTTTCTATCTCCCACTTTTAATTGCACTCCTTCTTTCTTTTGATGACTTCCTGGACTTCTGTATTCAAACAGCAACTTTCCTTATGTACCTTATTTCCATATCTGTCTCAGCCACATAGCTGTTCTGTAATCCTCACACATGCTGTTTTGAGGTGCTGCCATTCTTATTCAACTCCACCTATTTCCTCATATTCTTGGGTTGCTAGAGTCCTAGGTAATTCCTTGAACTGTTGTACTTTCTCTCCAGTCAACTTCCAGGTCTTCAGCCTGTTCTCTTTTGACCTAGAGCCTTCTCTGTCCATTGCTTGCAACTGATTGTGGCAACATGTTGTTTATGCTGTGGGCTGACTGTTTCACTGGGGATGAATTTGCAACACTGATTCTGACCCAATATCTTTAACACAGACCTTTTGCTCTGTAGGGGATGATGCAGGAAACTTGTCTAAACTGCACTCAAGTCAACACAAACTTCCACATAAAATACTGGTGATTAAACACTTTAAAGCTACCATGCTGGAATGTGCCAGCTACTTTCCCTAAGATTCCTACTTAATCTGGAGGACTGGGTACAAAGAAGGCACAGTCTTCCTATTATGAAAGGTCACTTGAGACACCAAAGCAGTATCTGCAGACAAAAGGTCTTGGAGGCCAGGCAATGTAGAGCATATCCAAAATTTCTTAAACCCTTTCTTCAGCAAAGCTTTAGTGAATAGAGAAGAACTACAAACTTTCTATTATTTCTCTCCTAATGCTGGAATCAAAGGAAGGAAAACAGAACTTCTATTTGGGTCCCTGTACCTGTTTATCATCAAAGGAACCAACTGATCTGGCACAAATAGGTTAGAGTCCTCAGACACAAGATCTCCTTCAAAAATAGGATCTTTTGCAGAATAACTGGGGGTGGAACTGCCGGTGTTATTATAACCCTCTGGGTTTGCAACCTGTAATTAACTACTTCAACCAAGGATCTATCCATAGTAACCATGCCAGGTGGGAAACCACACATACGGTCTTCTGTGGCATGCAGTACATTAGTGGGAGCAAATATCAGTACTGGCAACATATTCTGCACCCCGACTTCCCCTGTGCCTAAGGAGTTTGGTTCTCCCATACCTGCAGCAGGCAATGGTACAGTCCCAGAGGATGTGTCTGACCCTAGTGTCATGCACAGTTGTGGTATTATGACCACAATAGGGGACCTGAAACTAATAAATGAAGAGTGGTCCAATAGCATTTCCAAAGCTAAAGCTACTGTACAATTATATGCCATAGGCTGAGGCATATTTTTTTATTTATTCTTACATTTTTTAGGTGCAGATGGGGAAGTTGGGGGGGTGGAGTTCTGAGTCCCTCAAGTCAGGGGACAAGAAACTACCCAGCTCAATACCAAATACTAGTTGCTCAGTCAGACCACTAAGAAGATGGACAAGTCCCACTATTCTGTCTCTAAACAGCAATCTAAAGACTACTTCTGTGGGGATAATATTCTGAATACTGCAGTGAGAAAATGACAGTATTTTCAGTAACACAGCTCAAAGCACAAAATACATGCACAAAAGTGCCAAGATGTTGTAAAAAATCTATTTTCAGTCCAAATGAATGACTACAGCTCAAAACTCTATTAGACAAGGAATAAATCATAAACTGATAAATTCCTGTCAGAAACATTTAACATATAAAATGGCACCAAAAGCAATCTGAAGATTACTTCTGCAGGTGTTACTAAAGATTGTACTGAATAAAATGATAATTTCAGTAGCTCAGTTCCAGGTACAAAATACATGCAGAAAAGTCCCCTGATTTTGTAAAAAAGGGTTAGCTTCAGTAAAAAAACAATGAATGAATACAGCCCAAAACAGTATTAGACAAGAAATATAAATTGTAAACTGATAAAAAATTCCTGTCAGAAATGATCATTGCTGGTGAATGTGGCTATGTCAAAAAAAATTTAACATACAAAATGGCACCAAAATCGCAACAGCATAGAATGATTATTTGAGGTGACTGAGCAGGATCATATAAAATACTGTGCTCCTACTCAGTCACCTCAAATAATCATTCCCCCCCAAAAATGCAGTATCAGCAAACTTTCCTGTCAAAACTTCCAAATGAATATTTAATCATCAAGCCTTGCTGTGCTAGTGAAAAAAAAAAACAGAAGCATATACAACATTTCTGATCAGAAGAAACAGTCAACGCAGCAGAATAGACTATTTAAGAACTGAAAGAGAAAAATCAGAGGGAGGAAATAAAACCCAAAAAGAGTTTCTTATATGAACTCTGTAGCTGATGTCACCCATTTTACAAAAGCAATATGCCAAGAGATGTTTCTCTGATTGTGACTCAAGAAAACTGAAAGGGTCCCATCCGTCTGGGAGTGTGAAGGGATATCCTGGTCCTATCATGTGATTGTTTTTTCACTCTCACAGACAGGCAGTGGGATAAGCTCTGAGCTTTGACAGATCACTAAGGAAGGTTATCATGGCACTACTACCCATATGCCAGTAAGGCAGTGTGCTTGTTGAACATCTGCAGCTTGAGCGGGGGGTCTCTCTGGGGATGAAAGTACCTTGTTTTTTTATTATATGGCATTTTTAAACAGTCTTTAACCTGGCTTTACAGGACTAATGTACGTTTATGTGAAATAAATTGGAATACTTTGGCAAGTCTGTGCATGTGTGAAACAAATTTACAATATGTAACTTTGATCATTATTATTGTTCTTAACTTTTTGATGCAGACATCTCAGAAGGGTGTAGTCAACAATGTAGCTATAATTGTTGGGTTTGGGGAATGTCTGTGGATATAAATGTACACATAATCAGCCACTGGTCAGATGCATTTTCTATGAATATTGAGTTTCGATGCATTTTCAATTAATGTGAGTTTCAAGGGAACAAAAGTTTACTGTTGCTCTTGCTAAGCCTGTTTTCGATGTAAGATTGTTTTGTTTTGTTTAGCAAGCGGCCATCAGTGTTTGAGCTATGACATTTTAAATAAAGCCTTTAAATCAAATCTCTGTTTGACAGGTGTATATGGTAAAAGAGGAGAGACTGACAAGAAATGGGACACTGGAATGGCTGTGGGGTGGGGCTCCTCCACTACCCTGCCTAGGGAACTTTTGACTATGATGCGGCTCTGCTTATCTATCCTATACTTCTTTTCAATCTGGAAAGTCAAACACCAAAGGCAAAGAAGTGCATGACATAGTGACATTCACCGGCAATGATAATTTCTAATTTTCAAGCTAGAAGATTACCTTTAATAATTTCACAAACAAAAAGTACTTGTCTATCACAGATCTACTTCTCATTTTTAGACATAAGAAAGAAAAACACAAATTCTGTAATCTACAATGAAAGAATCTCCATTGGTGTACTTATCTGCCTGAGCTTCGGAAACTATGGAATGGCTAAACTGTTTGTGATCCTGATGGATATCTGCTTAAACAAATGTGACAGGACAGTTATGTAGACAGCAAGGACATATGTACCTGTATCAGCATGCTAGCAAATGCCTAGAGTGGATGCAAAGTTCATAGGGGAAGGATCCTGAGAATTAGAAGACTGGCCAGATAGAACCTCTGTTGGGAAATTTCCAGATGTTAAGAATACTACAACAGTGATCTGAAGAAAGTACATTTAACTAAGTAAACCCACCATAACAGTAGATGTTGAAATGATAACAGCTGCAGTAGCTATAAAACTATAGGGATTATATAGGGATTATATCATGCTAAGGATATAACAGCTGACCATCTCCCAAAGCTTCAGGGAACCTTCTAAGCACCCAAATGGTTAGACAGCTCAAGATGAGCTGAATAAACAGCAGGTTTGGGTACCAAGTCCCTCAGAGTTTTCATGTCAAGTGAGAAAGGAAGGCATAGAGCTAGGAGGAAAAAAGACAAGAATGTCCACACACTTGCATAAGAACACAACAAAAAACAAGGGGGTGGTGGAAAAGAATTGCCTACTGCAGCAGTGATCATTTGAACATCTACTGTTAACTTATGTAACTCTACTATTTTCATCATATTGATCACTGCTGCAGTAGCCTAAGCTATGTGAGTAGACTACCCTAGTTTAAAATATTTGGCAGGTGGAAGGGGAAAGGTCCATGAGTCCCTGGAGAATTGTCCTAGCAAAGCCTGACTGAGACTTATTGAAGGAATTGAGTTTATAGTGCTTTGTAAAAGTATGTACAGAGGACCAAGTTGCTGATTCAAGAATATTTCTAGAATCCAACGTTTTCCCAAAAGCCATATATGAAGCCATGGCCCTGGCAGAGGGAGCTTTGTCTGAAATAATTTTGTTGTGGTGAGAATAACAAAAGGTTATAGTCTGAGACAATCATTTCTGAATAGTCTGCATTAATAAAGGTTGCCACTTCTTATCTTCTGCAAGAAATGAACAACTGATCAGGAGATATGAAAGATTTTGTTCTGTCAAGATAGTACCTGAGTTGTCTAGGGACATCCAAGGTATGGAGTATCCTTCACCCCCAGTTTGTGCTTTAAGAAAGAAAACAGGGAGATGGATAGTTTGGATTAAAGTAAACTCAGATACCGCTTTAAGCAAAAAAGAAGCATTAGTTCTCAAGGAAACCATGTCTATCTGGAAAATGAGATAGGGTTGACTCACCCTAACAACTTACAACTTAGATACTCCTCTTGCATAAGTCAGAGCAATCAGTAAAATTATTTTCCATGTTAAGAGTCTCAAGTCAGCCAGGTTAACAGGTTCAAATGCAGCAAGTGTTAGCTTCTCTTACACAAAATTAAAATACCAAGGAGCTACCAGTTTTCTTGGAAGTCTCTTATACAAAACCCTTTTCAAAAACATTTTCTCATGAGAATGCGTAGAAAGTGGGAGATCCATGGGCAGACATACAGAAATGGCCAAAAATGAAGCTTAACAGTGGAGTAAGATAGGCCATAGGATAGTAACTCACACAAATATTGTAAAATCAGAGAGACAATATCCCTGAAATGGTGCAATTATGTTGCTGACACCAACTACAAAACATTTTTTGTTTCCTTATATATGACTTTATAGTAGCAAGGCTTTCTGGCCTCCATTAGTACCTGCTGCATGTCCTCAAAAAACAGGTGCCTAAAAGGTATTAAGACCCTTTTATACAGCCAATCAGTTGAAGTTGTTTGGAGTGCGGATGTATCAAACTCATCAATTCCTGTGTGAGCAGATCCATCCTGTGAGGTAGCTTGTGGTAATTGCCTCTAGCCAATTCCAAAAGTTGGGAGAGAACTACTGTTGCCTGAGCCAGAACAGAGTCACCACAATGATCTGGATATCAGTGGAAAGGGTGGAAAAGCATACAGGAACATTTCTGTCCTACGAAAAGAAAAGTAACTTGTCTTTTAGGCCTTCTTGCATGGAGTCCTAAAGCAGAATTTTTCCAACTGACTGTTCAGAGAGGAGGCAAAAAGGTCTACTTGAGGAACTTCCCACAGATGGCTCAAATCTTGGAAGGCACCTAGTTCCATTCATGAGGGTATGCCTTTATGCTGCTCAGCTTGTCTGCCACAGAGTTTTGCTCTGACAGGATGTAGGATGACTGTAGGGTGAGGTTGTGCTGTAAAGCTATATCCCAAGCTAACACAGATAATTTGCTTAGGGGTTAGACCTAGTTCTCCCTTGTTTGTTGATGTACCACATCACTGTGGTATCTGTAACAAGCTGAACAGGTCCTGGTGACTAAAGGTGATTCACAGAATTGAGTGCCTTGATAAGAGCAAGCATCTCTTATACTGATGTGCTTGTGTCTATCCTTGTTGTCCCAGATACCTTGCACTTTCATCCATCTTGACACTGCTCCCCAAGCAAAGCCTAAAGCATCTGTGGTGACTGATTGCTGTGGAACAGGAGGGGAAAAGTGGAGACCAGGAATTAGGGATATTTGATGTCTCCACCAAATGATTTCTCTTCTGACAAATCCTAGAACTGGAATCTGAAAAGATAATGGCTGTTAGTGCTGGGGCCAAACTTCAGATACTATTGTATGTTTATCATATGGAGTCGTGCCAGGGCTATCATGTGAATCATAGATGCCATGAGACCCAGAATCCTGAGATTTCCCTTGCAGACACTGAAGTCTGAGTGGAACACCTTAGAAATAGATATAGATATAGGCCTATTTTTCACATTGAACAAAAGCTCTTTGAACTGAACACAATCCTATGTAAAGGAGTCAAAAAAGACTTTTGAATTCACTCTTGGAATCCCAGCTTCTGTATTATATCTCTCAGTCAAGAGAAAGAGATTCCTGACACTTTGAAAAAGACTCTGCAAAGATAGGTAAATCATCCAAATATGAAAAGTGTGGATGCCCTATAGCCTGCACTGAGCTACAATTGGAGTCAGACATTTTATGAACATTTAGAGTAGTGGCTAGTCCAAAGGGCAAGGCAGAGAACTGAAAATAAGAAGTTATGTACCTACCATAATGTTCCATGTTAGTTGTCTTCTCTCACCTTCTTTCTTGCTGAATGGGTTCAGAGCCGATCCTCGGCTCCGACTCGGCACTTGCTAAGCTCGAGAGCTAATTTTACCAGCTCGAGGCAACCCTATATGCCATGATGCAAGGCGGAGACTACCCAGATCTCGTTTGGTAGCTAAGGAAATTAGGAATATATTCTTCCAACTGTAGAGGAGGAAGAAAAAGTAACAATACTAAATGACAATCATAAACATCATAATCCTCTAGAAAGGATCAACCTAATCTAGTGACACTAGAAGCTGAATAGCTAGAAAAAGAATAAAACCTCTTAATAGAAGAGGCATAATCTTCTCGGTCTGACCAGGCTAGGGGGATGGAGGGCGGGACGCAAGAAAGAAGGCGAGAGAAGACAGCTAACATGGAACGTTATGGTAGGTACATAACTTCTTAATGTTAAGTTGTCAATCTCGCCTTCATTCTTGCTGGATGGGACCGCGTCCCTAGCACCTCTATCCTGGGTGTCTCAATGGAACAGACCCTTGAGAACGGTGGAACCAAAATTCGCTCTGTCTCTGGAGGCCAAGTCTAATTTGTAATGTGAAACAAAGATATGAGGAGAGGCCCATGTGGCTGCTGCACAAATAGTGTCTATTGGAAGTCTAGCTTGAAAAGCTGTCGATGTAGCTAGAGCTCTGGTAGAATGGGCTTTTGGCTTAGAAATCAACTCTTTGCCTCTGAGCTGATAAATGTAAGTAATCACAGAAGACAGCCATCTAGATAAAGTCACCTTGGAAACTGGAAGGCCTTTCCTGTTCTCTGCATAGGATAGAAACAGTTGATCAGATTTCCTAAAAAGTTTAGTTTTGTCCAGATAATATCTGAGCTGGCGGTGAACATCAAGACAATGTCATTTTTGTTCTGCTCTATCAGAATAATTCAGGAAAAACACTGGAAGATCAATGGATTGATTTAAGTTCGTCTGCGATGCCACTTTTGGTAAGAAGGACGGATTAGTCCTTAGAGATACCCTGTCTTTGTAGAAGATTAAGTAGGGAGGACAAATGCAGAGAGCATGAAGCTCAGATACTCTCCTGGCAGAAGTAATGGCGACTAGAAAAAGTGTCTTCCAAGAAAGAAATTTCAAAGAACAGGCAGCCGCAGGTTCGAAAGGGGGAAGAATCAAGGATGTTAAAATTAAATTTAGATCCCACTGTGGTGGGGGGTCTCTAATCGGAGGTTTAAGTAAAAAGATACCTCGAAGGAATGCCTTGCAAAGTTTATGTGACATAATGTTGTGGTCCAAAAGGCCTATATGAAAATTCGAAATGGCTGCCAACTGAACTTTTACTGTGGAGGAAGAGGATCCTGAATGAAAAATCTCAGCTAGGAAGTCCAAGACCGAATGAATCAGAGCAGTATAGGGGTCTATGTTCCTAGCTTCTGCCCAGAAGGAGAAACGTCGCCATTTACTAGTGTAAATCCTTCTGGTAGAAGATTTTAGGGAAGCTACTATGATATCCCGGACAGGATTAGAAATCATAGGAAGCCTGTCTAAGGATGGAAGTGGAGCAACCAAGCAGTGAGGTTGAGAGAAGGTATGGATTGGTGCAGCTGCCCTGACTGGTGGGTCAGAAGATCTGGAACCGGGTCCAGATGCCATGGCTCTGGGGCAATGAGAATCAACTTGGCTGTCAAGGCAGTTGCTTTCTGAATTAGTTGAGGTATCAGCGAAAAGGGGGAAAAGGCATAAAGAAGTCCCCGGGGCCAGTCTTGGGTTAGAGCGTCTCTGGGGGGATGGCCTGGAAGGGGGAAGAGAGAGAAGTCTGGGCATTTGCTGTTTTGAGGTGTAGCGAAAAGGTCGCAGCAAGGAAGGCCCCACTTCTGAAAAATCTCTTCCGTCACTGATTGTTTGAGAGACCACTCGTGAGGCATGAGAATAGCTCTGCTCAATCTGTCCGCTATGATGTTGGATTTCCCGGGGATATGCGCTGCTATCAGAAACCGCTGAGAAGAGATTGCCCATTGCCAAAGTCTGAGAGCCTCTCGACACAGTGGATAGGACTTGGTTCCACCCTGTTTGTTGATATACCACACTACGGACATATTGTCCGTTTGGACTGCAGTAGTTCCCAGGGGAAGAGAGTCGTTGAGGGCTTGCAACGTTAAAAGCACTGCTCTCATCTCTAGGACATTTATGTGCAGATGGTGTTCGAAAGGTTGCCAAGTGCCATGGACCATCCTGCCCTGATAATGCCCACCCCCCCCCCCACCTGATCAGGGAGGCATCCGATGTAACCGTGGCGACCGGGGCAGAGGGAACAAAGGGTCTGCCCTGATGGACTTGAGGGGACGATATCCACCAGGTCAAATGCCTTCTGCAAGTTGGAGTTATTGTGATCTTGTGACGCATGGGAAGTTGTTGAAAAGACCATTGGGCGAATAGCATCCATTGTAGAAGACGCATGTAAAAGCGGGCAAAGGGAAGAAGTGTTATGGCGGCCGCCATAAGACCCAATACTTTCAGAGCAAATCTGGCTTGAATTTTGTTGCTGAGAAGAATCACCTGGATGTGACTTTGAATGTCCAAGATCCTTTAGTCTGTTAACTTTGCTGAAAGTTGTACGGTGTCCAATTTTGTGCCTATAAAAGTAATAGATTGACAAGGTGACAAGGCAGATTTTTCAAAATTTATAGAAATCCCTAGCCCTCTGCAAAAGTGAATGGTGTAATCTCTGGCTTGGAGAAGTTGATGTCTGGTGGTGGCAGTGAGGAGCCAGTCGTCTAGATATGGAAACACCTGGAATCCTTGACGTCTCAGGTGAGCCGTAACCGCTGCCATACATTTGGTGAACACTCTGGGGGGTGTAGTGGGTCCAAAGGGCAGGGGCCTGGATTGGAAGTGACTGGTCCCCCGCCAAAAACGGAGAAAACTTCTGGAGCCTGTGAATTTTTATGTGATAGTACGCATCCTGAAGATCTATCGAGCACATCCAATTGTCCTTGCCCAGAAAGGGTAGAATGGATTGAAGTGTGACCATCCGGAATCTTGATTTCTTTACAAACTTGTTTAGTTTGCTCAGATCTAATATTGGTCTCCAGTCCCCTGTCTTTTTTGGAACTAAAAAGAACCTTGAGTAGATTCTGGATCCTATTTGGTCCGCTGGGACTGGCTGGATGGCTCTTTTTGCTAGCAGTTTTGATATTTCTAGCACTGCTAGTTCCCTTAGACCGGGTGGAATGTCTGGAAGGGTTCCCTTTTACTGAATTGGGGTTTGAATAAAGGGAATTTTGTAACCCTCGGATATAATCAACTGTACCCATTTGTCTTGAGAAAGGGAAAGCCAGGCTATTGGGTACAGCGATAATCTTCCCCCAACTGCCTCCGAAGGTGGACAATCAGGCAACATCTCAGGGATGCTGGAAGGGTTTGTCAGAAAGTGGCTCTCTGCTACCCTGATTCTGCGGACCCTCTCTGCCCCTAGGGCAGCATCTATTATTGTTACCCCCTCTTCCTCTGGGGGTAAACTGACTTTGTGTGTCAGGCATGACAACTTGAGATTTGCGGAACCACATTTTCCCTCCCTTCTGTCCTTTGGGGTAAGGTCTTGAAGGGGTGGAGAAACGGACTCCTATGGCAGAAAGAGTCTTGCCATCTTGTTCGCATCTAGTCAAAGTGTCTTTCACTTGAGGTCCGAACAAGGTTGAACCATCAAAAGGGGAGTTTGAGAAGGATGCCTTGAAGGGGTCTGCAAAATTACAAAGCCGCATCCGGGACTGACGCCTTAAAGCCACTCCTGTGCCTGCGGCCCTACTCGCTCCATCGGCTGCATAAGAAATGAGCCGCATAGAGGAGTTAACAATGGAGTTAAGGATTCCTAGCTGTGAGCTAATCTTATCCTGAGACCCAGCAGCTGATGGATCCTGTAAAACTTCTCCCAACTCTTTAAGAACATCTCTTTGAAGGCGGGCGAAGTGGCACAAGTAGTTCAGCGATCTCATGGCAAAAGTCGCTGAAGAAAAAATTTGTTTGCCGTACCTGTCCATAGTCCTAGAATCCTTGTTAGGAGGATGGACAGGTACTGAAGGATCAGCTAGTTCCTTCTTGGTGGCAGCAGCCACCACCATGGCATTAACTGGGACACCCTTTGTCAAATATTGTCTATCTGGTGGGGCCGTAATGAATTTAGAAGGCCTCCTAGGAATAGGTTCCACCGAATCCAGAGCCATCCATGCCTTCCGAGCCACTACATCCATAAGAGGGTAAAAAGGTTGAGACACCCAGGAGGTGGAGGGTCGAGATTCGAACGCCTCCAGGTATACTGACTCGTCCTCGGAAGGATTAAGGGAGGGCCAGTTCCCCCTCTGCTTAAGGAGTTCAAGGATGTCTGAGAAAGAGACATCCTCAGAGGAGGACCTTGGGGATCCCTCCGACTCATCCAGGTCAGTATCAGATGTAATAGACTCAGGGGAGTCTAGATGCTTCCTCTTACATGCCCTCTTACGTGGAGGTTCACCTGACAGATCAGGAGAAGTCTCGGAAGAGGAAGATATTCCCAATGGGGAAACCTGAGGTGTTGGATTTCTGGGTCCAGGAGCAAGAGAGTGGGAAGAGACATCAGCAGGCACTGTAGTGGGAGGAGCTGATGGAACTGTCTGTTGACTAAGCCCAGGGGCTAGTACACTCCTCATCACCTCAAAGGCTCCCCCATCAGAGAGACCAGAAGGTTCCCGCTCCGAAGAGATAGGAACTCCAGGCCTCACTGAGGGGGAAGGCTCCAAGACAGATGTCGGGGCTGAGCTCACCAACGCCGAAGCCCCAAGAGGGAGAACGGGGTCGGACAAGGGTCCGATGCCACTCACCCCCTCGGAGCCGACGAGAGAGACCAGACGCCCGGATCCCTCCAATGAAGGCCTCAAGGAGGAAATTGGAGCAGAGGACGACAGAGCTGAAAGGGGTGGTGTCAGCTCCGAAGCTACAACGGTCATGGTTCCGAGGAACTCCGGCTCCAAGCTCTGTAAGAGACTCGAAGGAGGAATGTTTGGTGGATGTGAAATAGCTACCGTCTGTTGAGATGGGCTATGGAGCATTTGGGCCAATGCCTGAGACTTTAATAGTCTACTCACCACTCTCTCGAGGTCGTGATCAGACAGCCTGGATGACCGAGAAGAACGGCTCCGATGGCTCCGCTCTGAAAGCAAGGGTGATCTCGGAGCCGAATGTATCGATTCTAATGAGGGGGATCGAGATCTCTTTTTAGAGATCGATGGAGCCAAAGGAGCCGAGGATACATCGGCTCCAGCCGGAGCCTACACGGAATGTCCAGATTTGGCAGTATCGGCACCGGATGGAGCCGATACTGTGACTGCTAGAATGGAAGGATCAGCTCCGGCCGGAGCCGATCTCGACACTGGAGAAGATAAACCAGTAGCCGACGGCTTGGAACTTTCAGCCGAAGGCTTGATAAGTTTCGAGGGCTTCCCCGGCGCCAACTTACTCGGGGACCTCTCAGGCTTTAATAAGCCCCTCAATATCAATTTATTTCTGTGCTCCTGCAGGACTCTTGGGCTGAAGGCATGAAAGATAGCACAAGAGTCCTGCAGGTGCAGAGGTCCCAGGCAGTAAACACAAGAAGTGTGACCGTCTGTCAGAGACATCTTCTGACAGCACTAGTCACTTTTCTTGAAGCCTGATACCTTTGTGCCCTTCGACATAGCTGTGTCGAGGAAACACAAGTTGTCAATAAAAAAACACCAACACACACACACACACACACACACACACAAAACATCCAATCCAAAAATCTAAACTAAACAGGGATACAACACAGTCAGACACAAAAAATCCCTGACAGGAAAAATTTAGGAAGGGGAAGGCCTAAGGCCTAACCTAGGGAAAGGGGATAAATAACCCAAAAAAAGGGGAACACTAACGGGAATAGGGTTAAAATAAGTGTTAAGGTTAACAAAAAACAACTATAGTTATGAAAATTAAAGGGGTGAGACTAAAGTCTTATTATTCAGAAACTTACCTGGAGCTGGTAAAAAAAAAAGGCACCTCGTTAGCGAAGCGGCAAACGAGATCTGGGTAGTCTCCGCCTTGCATCATGGGATATAGGGTTGCCTCGAGCAGGTAAAATTAGCTCTTGAGCTTAGCAAGTGCCGAGTCGGAGCCGAGGATTGGCTCCGAACCCATCCAGCAAGAATGAAGGCGAGATTGACAACTTAACATTGTGATCCAAATACATAAAACCTTAAGAAACAACTGAAGTCTGGATGAAAAGGGACATAATGACATGCATCTTTTAAATTTAGTGTTACCAAACTTGAATGAGAAGAAAGAGGTAACAGGTTTTGAAGTGATATCATTTTGAATCTAGGCACAATCACAAACAGGTTTGGGAAAGAAAGATCCAGAGCTAGTCTCTAAGCACTTTCTTTCTTTGGCACTAAAAACATCCTTGAATAAAAGTCTTTAACAACTTGGGAAGGAGGAACTGGTTCTATTACTCCCAGGGACAGCATGTGTTGAAGGACTGGGGAGAATAAAAGATTGGGTTGCTATTACATAAACAAACTTTTCAAAGTTTGAATGTCTTATGATCGACACCATAAGATCGAACTTTGAAGGTTAAATGTAACGGCGCCGTACAGTGCAGAATGGGAGAATTTCCCTTTTCTGCACTGAAGTGCGATCTCGGAGTTGGTATATTTAAGTAGAGGGGTGTGGGGGGTGCAGGGGGGCTTGGCCCCCTGCTCGGAGCATTAAGGTAAGTTTTATTTATTTATTTTTTATGTTTTATTATATATTCAAAGTTTCAAACTTCGATCATATGTTGTTGAACATATGGGATTCAAAGTTTTGAAACTTCGAATATATAATATAGACCTTAAAAGATTCTTGTCTGATGGATGAGGAATTACCCCCTGAAAAGAATGGATTTCCTCCCACTATCATTTATAACCTTTATGAATTATCTTCAGAACCCATTTGTCTGAAACTATCTGCTGCGAAAGAGAAAAGTTGAAATTCAGACTTTCAAGAAGGGAAAAGGACTGCCAGGGTGGGAGGGAGTTACAAGGTCCCTTAAATAGTTATTTTGACTTGTTGGGCTATACTTAGTTATGGGGGCTCCTGAATTCTGTTTGGAACCTCCTGACATTTCTTCTTATACATCTAATTAACAGCATTTTGTTGAGACTGTTTCTTTTTGATTTTGCTAAAACTGAATGAGGGGTTAGAGAGTCCCTTAGAAAATTTGGAAAAGTAGGGCTGAAAGATCTTATAAATTCCCTATATTGGCTTACCCCTTTCTTCACACTTTTTGATAACCTATGCAGCAGAGGAACTAAAAACTAAACTCTCTCCAAAGTAGAATTTAAAATCTCATTTTTCACATCCTGTGGAATTTTCTGAGAATGCACCCAGGCAAACCTCCTCAGAAATACCATTGGCCATAGCCCTGGAAGAACCATCAACAGAGTTATACAAGCACTATAAACAATGAGTTGTGACTTGTAAGATGGAAGAAAGTAAACCAATTAAAGCAGATTTTTCCTCACAAGAAAGAACTGCAGACAAAACATTTCTCATACTTTGATAATTAGTAAGAACAAACTTTAACATATGAATATGACAATTCAAATTTCTGAAAATCAAATTTACCAAAGCACACACTTTTTCCCATACTTATGAATTATGTTAACATTCTTGGCTGAAATGTAATGAATAGAATTAATCAAATGTTTAGTAGCAACTGGATTAACTGAAGCTGTAGCTGCTGGGTCAGGTTTAAAATGAGTGTATAAAAACCTGAAAGAAACATAGGAACCTTATACAATCTATATGCTGCCTTAGGAGCAGCAGGCTGACTCTCATGGAAGCTATAGGCTGTGACAATGCCTGTGCTACAATTTGTTGGAGGAGGGTTGGTACTGCAAGATGTGCTACTTGAGGCAGGCATTTTGTCACCAAGTTGCTTCAGTTGTAGTCCTCACTGTGAGTTCATGGGAGCAAGCACCAACATCTGAAAGGGCACTGTAGTCCCCGCAGAGGTGCTGGTCATTTGTCCTCCACCCAGTATATGGGTCAGTTATAAACTAAATGAATGCACTCATAGTCAGAATGCCAGAAAAGTATGCAAATCACCACGGAATGATAGCCTTCCTCTGAGTACTCAAGATGGAGCATGAATGGGCATGGCTAATGTGATAAGGCTTGATGGTTGTGAAGAGCAGTGTAATGTATTTTCTACCCACTATTTCAATGCTATCATGTGCCTGTGCCACAGTAATAATAAGCTGAGCTATTATGCTTGTATTATTATAATTATTAGTATTACTATTATTATTATTTTATGATCCACAGTGGTGCAGCGGTAGCATTGTTGCCTCACAGCAAAAGGTTCTCCCGTTCGATTCTCGGCTGGAGTGCGGTGAGTGCCTTCTGTGTGGAGTCTGCATGTCCTCCCCATGGTTGGGTGGGAGTACGAAAGACATGCGTAAATGGGCGTGCCTTTGCGGAAGGTTGAACGTCGAGCTGGCACCTCGGCGTTCATGAAAATCTACTGCCAATCATTAGCGGACCTGAGTTCCACTGTGGCGAACCCTAACCAGGAAAAGCTGAAAGAACAACAACTATTATTATTGTTTTAGCATCCCAGGTGTCTTTCAACAAGTTCACAGAAACAGTAATAATATATACTTTGTGCTGGTTAACATGTTCTTGTGTAACTCCAGCTGTAACATTTTTAAATGTCAAGAAAAAATTCTTTGAGCAAACCTTTGGTGTGAACTGCTTGCAATACTGCTGGTTGTGATGCCAATGTAGACACATCAGAAGACAAAGGAATTATTCCATGGGGAGAGGCATGATTCTGATTATAAACATCCACACCTCCAGATTCCTAATAAAGGAGGTACAAAAGCAAAACAAACACAAATTACTCTGTGACAATTGTGTTCCACCTAATCACTCCTATAATGGTGAAACAATACTACTATTAACTGAAGTTGAAAATATATCAGAGACATTAAGATAATGGCAGGACACTAGCCCAGCTTTCTTAATGAGCAATAAAGTAATTGTGTAAATTTTAA
Source organism: Protopterus annectens (assembly GCF_019279795.1). Taxonomy (NCBI): domain Eukaryota; kingdom Metazoa; phylum Chordata; order Ceratodontiformes; family Protopteridae; genus Protopterus; species Protopterus annectens. The sequence continues at coordinate 1,439,789,450 of NC_056744.1, read as the reverse complement.
TCTTTCATAAGCACGGTGTCTGCCTATTCTGTAGTGTCTAATAACAAGTATTAATTTTGCATTGAATGTAAACAAAAGACCACTAAAGTACTATTGTAGTCTAGTGAAAAGTGGAGGTACAGAACAACAGTCCAAGTACTCTACAGAAAGGAGGACATGTATGCAAGTTGTAAAATAGTACAATATGCCACTCCTTTCCTACATGTTCACTGCTTCCTGAGAGGATTGATTATAACAAAAGATGGTAATAGCAGTAAGGCAGTACAAGCCTTGACTGCTATTGTAACAATTAAAAAGGTGTGTGTGTGTGTGTGTGTGTGTGTGTGTGTGTGTGTGTGTGTGTGTGTGTGTGTGTGTGTGTGTGTGTGTGTGTGTGTGTGTGTGTGTGTGTGTGTGTGTGTGTGTGTGTGTGTGTGTGTGTGTGTGTGTGTGTGTGCCTGTCATCATTATCATCATCACCTTTCTTTCACATATTACAAAGTATCAGAGTGACATGTCAGCTCTCACCACTTATAGGTTCATAGGTTCATAGGAAGGTACTAGGCTATCAGTAGGCTATCAGTCCAAGGGCCTACGTAAGCCTAGCCAACAAGGTTCCCTGGCTTACGCCACCCAAGAAAGTTATTTTCCTGTGCCACTGTCAAGCAGACACAGAAGTGATCCCCGGGGTGTATTTCCTATTTCCCATCCACTCATCAAGATTTTTCTTGAAGAGTGCTAATGAAGAACTTTGCTTGACAAAGATGGGTAGCTTGTTCCAGAGTATAGGAAGTCTCTGGGACAGGAATCTATCCCACCAGCGTGTCCTGTTTATTGTGGTGACAAGGTTTGGGTCCCTAGAGTGTGTAGCTTGGAGGGATTGGGATTTCTTTAGGTGTAGCATGCCCAACAGCTCTGGGTTTGACATAACTTTATATGTTAGGCAGAGGTCACCTCAGAGTAGGCGATATGCTACGGAGTAAAGCTGGAGTTTTTTGAGGCAGTCAGTGTAGGGCATTTGTTTGAGACCAGTAATCCTCTTTGTGAGGTACTTCTGTGGCCTTTCCAGCTGCTGCAGATGTCTTGTGAGGTACATTCCAAAAGGGGCATTGTACTCCATAATGGGTCTAATGAGTGTCAAGTACAGGGGAACAATTACCTCTTTTTTCCTGGATGAGAACCCTTTTATGATGAGGTGTGCCATGTTGAAGGACTTCCTGACAACTGAGGAAATGTGACTATCAAAGGAGAGACTACTGTCCACCTGGGTCCCAAGGTCTCTTATCACACATTTGGTGTTAAGTAGATTGCTGCCTATGTGGTAGTTCATGGGTACAGAGTTTTTACCAAAGGAGATGACACTGCACTTTTTGGCATTGAGCTTGAGGCCATGGCTCTGACACCAGGCATCTGTCTCAGCGAAGCCCTTCTATAGGATGTCCACATCATTTGGGGACTTGACTATGGCTACTAGTTTGCAGTCATCTGCGAACTTCATTAGCCAGAGGCCTTCCGTGTTAGCCCATACTTCAGAGAAGTAGATACCAAACAGGAGAGGTCCCAGGATGGAGCCCTGTGGTACTTCAATTGTCACTGCTTTGAGGTCAGATATGGAGTCTGCAACTTTTACAGTGTGGGTTCTGTCAGTGAGCCAGTTTGCAACCCATCTTGTGATGTAGGGATTAATACCTAGTTTAGTGAGCTTAGCTATAATTTCAGAATGGGGGATGGTGTTGAAAGCTTTGGCGAGGTCAAGATAGGCTGTGTGAACCACCTTACCCTCATCTACGGCTTTGGTGACTGCCTCAAAGAAGTTGATCAGGTTCAGGAGGCATGATCTGCCTTTCACAAATTCGAACTGGGTGGGATCTAGAGTTTGGAGGTTACCACTGTCTTTGTTTATGAGTTCCATGATGATACGTTCCATGGCCTTGCAGACCTGGCTCGTCAGGCTAATAGGTCGATAGTTCTCGGGATCAGTGGTGGCTTCCCCTTCATGGAGTGGGATAACTCTTGCTGTGTGCCATTCAGTAGGCACAAAGCCTGATGCGAAGCTATTATTGAACATGGTGCTTAAGTGGGGAGCCATTTTGTTCTGAAGTTCATGAAAAATGCAGCCTGGGATGTTGTCCAGTCCCATGGATGCTGTTTTTGGCTTTAGAGAGTGCAGCTTTTTCTGTTTTTTTTTTTTGCGTAGATGTGATTACAGGGACTCTGCATTCTTCCTGTATAGATATGGGCCCTTTGGAGGTGGGGGGGGGGGTAAAGTTAGCACTGAACCTATCTGCCAGGATGTTGGCAATATCAGTTGGTTCTGTAACTTTTGTGCAGATCTGGGTGTTGCCATTGAGATTCTTGACATAGCTACAGAATGCTTTGTGGCTGTCTTTAGAATTAGTGGCAATTTTGTTTTCGTACAGTGCCACTCTCCTACCTTCTTTAACAGTTACACTCAACTGTCAACAATTGTTACAGGTCTGCTCACATGCAGTCCATCCATTTCTTGGCTGAGTGTCCTCATCTCTTCTTATAGGTTCATAAGTAAGTACCAGGCTAACTGCCCTTGTGAGACACTTACAACCTTTCCAATTTCCCTTTTTGTGTTTAGAATAACCTATCACATTTGGTTATAGATTGGCCATACCCATCCCATAGTCAATAATAATAAGTTATGTACCTACCATAACGTTCCATGTTAGTTGTCTTCTTCTCGCCTTCTTTCTTGCTGGATGGGTTCAGAGCTGACCCTCGGCTCCGACTCAGCCAATACTAAAGCTCGAGAGCTTATCCCACCAGCTCGAGGCTCCCTATATCCCACAATGCTAGGTGGTAACTACTTAGATATCGTTTGATAGCTAAAACCAAGCAGTTCTGGTCTCCATAGAATGGAGAAGAGAGAAATAGAACCCACCTCTATATATATAAAACTGTAGGTAAACTACCACAAACATAAAAAGGGAGAATAGAGGTGGTAGAACATGTGGGAAGGAAAAAATCCCAATGGAAGATCCCAAATATTCCTATCGGTCTGTCCAGGCTAGGGGGAAGGAGGGTGGGACGCAAGAAAGAAGGCGAGAAGAAGACAACTAACATGGAACGTTATGGTAGGTACATAACTTCTTAATGTTAAGTTGTCAATCTCGCCTTCATTCTTGCTGGATGGGACCGTCCCTAGCACCTTCGGTGGCCTCTCGGAACAGACTCTTGAGAACAGTGGAACCAAAGTTGGCACGGTTTCTGGAGGCCATATCCAATTTGTAATGCAAAATAAAGGTATGAGGAGAAGCCCATGTGGCTGCTGCACAAATGGAATCTATTGGTAGCCTGTCCTGAAAAGCTACAGATGTAGCTAATGCCCTAGTTGAATGAGCTCTAGGTCTTGAAGGCAGTTTTTGATGTCTGATTTCATAGATGAAGGTAATTATAGGCATAAGCCATCTTGAAAGGGACACTTTAGTAACTGGGAGGCCCAATTTCCCTTTTGCATAAGACAGGAAAAGCTGATCAGATTTCCTGAACTGTTTAGTCCTGTCTAAATAATATCTAAGTTGGCGGTGAACATCTAGAAAATGTAACTTTTGTTCTGACCTGTTGGAATAATCAGGGAAGAAGACAGGGAGATCAATCGTCTGGTTTAGGTTTGCCTCAGAGGAAACCTTAGGCAAGAAGGACGGATTAGTCCGGAGGGACACCCTGTCTTTATGGAAAACTAAGTAAGGAGGATGACTGCAAAGAGCATGAAGTTCAGAAACCCTTATAGCTGAAGTTATGGCTACTAGAAAAAGTGTTTTCCATGAGAGCAACTTAAGAGGGCATGAAGCCGCTGGTTCAAAGGGGGGGAGAATCAAGGATGCTAGGACCAAATTCAAGTCCCATTGAGGTGGGGGATCTTTGATTGGGGGCTTGGGCAGAAAAACACCTCTTAAAAAGGCTTTGCAGAGCTTATGGAACATGATAGTGGAGTCCAAGACACTTACATGAAAGTTAGATATAGCAGCTAGTTGTACTCTAATGGTAGATGAGGAAGAGCCTAAATGAAAGAGCTCTGCCAGAAAGTCTAGGATAGACTGGATAGGTGCAGTGAAGGGGTCTATATTTTTTGATGCTGCCCAGAAGGAAAAACGTTTCCACTTACTATTATAAATCCTCCTGGTAAAAGACTTGTGAGAGGCTGTTACGGACCGAATGAGAGATTAAGGGAAGCCTGGCTAGGGTAGGAAATGGAGAAACCACGCTGTGAGGTTGAGAGATTGAAGGGAGTGGTGCAGCTGGCCCGACTGGTGGGTCAAAAGATCTGGCACCGGGTCCAGATGCCAAGGCTACTCCAACAGGTAATGATGGAGGAACGGAAACCATATCTGTCAAGGCCAGTAAGGGGCAATGAGGATCATGGTAACTCTCAAGGTGATAGCTTTCTGAATTAATTGAGAGATCAGTGGAAAGGGGGGGGAAAGCATACAGAAGTCCCCCGGGCCAATCGTGGACTAGAGAGTCTCTGGTGGGATGGCCTAGTAACGGGAAGAGAGTGAAGAAGTCGTGACACTTGCTGTTTTGGGGAGTAGCAAAAGGATCGCAGCAAGGCTTGCCCCATCTTTGGAAGACTTCTTCCAGCACTGATTTTTTTAGAGACCGCTCGTGAGGCATGAGAATGGCCCTGCTAAACTTGTCCGCAATCACGTTGGACTTCCCGGGAATGTGCGTTGCTATCAGAAAATGCTGAGAAGAAATCACCCACTGCCAAAGTCTGAGTGCCTCTCGACATAAGGGGTAGGACTTGGTTCCACCCTGTTTGTTGATGTACCACACTACGGACATGTTGTCCATCTGAATTGCAATAGTCCCTGTGGGAAGAGAGTCCTGAAGGGCTTGCAACGCTAAAAGTACTGCTCTCATCTCTAAGACATTTATGTGCAAGTGGCACTCGAAAGGTTGCCACGAGCCCTGGACTGTCCTGCCATGGTAATGCCCCCCCACCCGATCAGGGAGGCATCCGTTGTCACCGTGGCGATTGGGGGGGGATGAAGGGTCTGTCCTGGAGAACTTGAGGTGATGTGATCCACCAAGACAGGTGCTTCTTGCATGATTGAGTTAGTAGGATGATGAGAGACATCGGGAGCTGTTGGAAGGACCATTGAGTAAACAGCATCCACTGGAGGATCCGCATGTGAAAATGAGCTAAGGGGAGAAGTGTAATAGTAGCTGCCATGAGTCCTAATACCTTCAAGACTACCCTGGCTTTGACCTTGTTGCATTGAAGTAGAAGGTAAACTTGTTTGCGGATATCTAATACTCTTTGCTGTGTAAGTCTGGCGGAAAGATGGACTGTGTCTAAGGTGGCGCCTATAAAGGTAATAGATTGACAAGGCGACAAGGCAGATTTTTCGAAATTTATTGAAATGCCTAGAGCTTGGCAAGTTTGGATGGTGAAGTCTCTGGATAGAAGCAGTTGATGTCTGGTGGTGGCGGTAAGGAGTCAGTCATCCAAATATGGAAACACCTGGAATCCTTGACGTCTCAAGTGAGCCGTGACCAGTGCCATGCATTTGGTAAACACTCGGGGGGCTGTAGTGAGACCAAAGGGCAGGGCTCTGAACTGGTAGTGACTGGCTCCCAGCCTGAAGCGAAGAAACCTCCTGATTGATAGCTAAGTTCATGAAAATGCAGCCTGGGATGTTGTCCAGTCCCATGGATGCTGTTTTTGGCTTTAGAGAGTGCAGCTTTTTCTGTTTTTTTTTTTTTTTTATGATGTGATTACAGGGACTCTGCATTCTTCCTGTATAGATATGGGCCCTTTGGAGGTGGGGGGGTAAAGTTAGCACTGAACCTATCTGCCAGGATGTTGGCAATATCAGTTGGTTCTGTAATTTTTGTGCAGATCTGGGTGTTGCCATTGAGATTCTTGACATAGCTATAGAATGCTTTGTGGCTGTCTTTAGAATTAGTGGCAATTTTGTTTTCGTGACAGTGCCACTCTCCTACCTTTCTTTAACAGTTACACTCAACTGTCAACAATTGTTACAGGTCTGCTCACATGCAGTCCATCCATTTCTTGGCTGAGTGTCCTCATCTCTTCTTATAGGTTCATAAGTAAGTACCAGGCTAACTGCCCTTGTGAGACACTTACAACCTTTCCAATTTCCCTTTTTGTGTTTAGAATAACCTATCACATTTGGTTATAGATTGGCCATACCCATCCCATAGTCAATAATAATAAGTTATGTACCTACCATAACGTTCCATGTTAGTTGTCTTCTTCTCGCCTTCTTTCTTGCTGGATGGGTTCAGAGCTGACCCTCGGCTCCGACTCAGCCAATACTAAAGCTCGAGAGCTTATCCCACCAGCTCGAGGCTCCCTATATCCCACAATGCTAGGTGGTAACTACTTAGATATCGTTTGATAGCTAAAACCAAGAAGTTCTGGTCTCCATAGAATGGAGAAGAGAGAAATAGAACCCACCTCTATATATATAAAACTGTAGGTAAACTACCACAAACATAAAAAGGGAGAATAGAGGTGGTAGAACATGTGGGAAGGAAAAAATCCCAATGGAAGATCCCAAATATTCCTATCGGTCTGTCCAGGCTAGGGGGAAGGAGGGTGGGACGCAAGAAAGAAGGCGAGAAGAAGACAACTAACATGGAACGTTATGGTAGGTACATAACTTCTTAATGTTAAGTTGTCAATCTCGCCTTCATTCTTGCTGGATGGGACCGCGTCCCTAGCACCTTACCCCGGGTGGCCTCTCGGAACAGACTCTTGAGAACAGTGGAACCAAAGTTGGCACGGTTTCTGGAGGCCATATCCAATTTGTAATGCAAAATAAAGGTATGAGGAGAAGCCCATGTGGCTGCTGCACAAATGGAATCTATTGGTAGCCTGTCCTGAAAAGCTACAGATGTAGCTAATGCCCTAGTTGAATGAGCTCTAGGTCTTGAAGGCAGTTTTTGATGTCTGATTTCATAGATGAAGGTAATTATAGGCATAAGCCATCTTGAAAGGGACACTTTAGTAACTGGAAGGCCCAATTTCCCTTCCGCATAAGACAGGAAAAGCTGATCAGATTTCCTGAACTGTTTAGTCCTGTCTAAATAATATCTAAGTTGGCGGTGAACATCTAGAAAATGTAACTTTTGTTCCGACCTGTTGGAATAATCAGAGAAGAAGATGGGGAGATCAATCGTCTGGTTTAGGTTTGACTCAGAGGAAACCTTAGGCAAGAAGGACGGATTAGTCCAGAGGGACACCCTGTCTTTATGGAAAACTAAGTAAGGAGGACAACTGCACAGAGCATGAAGTTCAGATACCCTTCTAGTGGAAGTTATGGCTACTAGAAAAATGTTTTCCATGAGAGCAACTTAAGAGGGCATGAAGCCACTGGTTCGAAGGGGGGGAGAATCAAGGATGCTAGGACCAAATTCAAGTCCCATTGAGGTGGGGGATCTTTGATTGGGGGCTTGAGCAGAAAAACACCTCTTAAAAAGGCTTTGCAGAGCTTATGGGACATGATACTGGAGTCCAAGACACCTACATGAAAGTTAGATATAGCAGCTAGTTGTACTCTAATGGTAGATGAGGAAGAGCCTAAATGAAAGAGCTCTGCCAGAAAGTCTAGGATAGACTGCATAGGTGCAGTGAAGGGGTCTATATTTTTTGATGCTGCCCAGAAGGAAAAACGTTTCCACTTACTATTATAAATCCTCCTGGTAGAAGACTTGTGAGAGGCTATCAGGATGTTACAGACCGAATGAGAGATTAAGGGAAGCCTGGCTAGGGTAGGAATTGGAGAAACCACGCTGTGAGGTTGAGAGATTGAAGGGAGTGGTGCAGCTGGCCTGACTGGTGGGTCAAAAGATCTGGCACCGGGTCCAGATGCCAAGGCTACTCCAACAGGTAATGTTGGAGGAACGGAAACCATATCTGTCGAGGCCAGTAAGGAGCAATGAGGATCATGGTAACTCTCAAGGCGATAGCTTTCTGAAAGCATACAGAAGTCCCCGGGGCCAATCGTGGACTAGAGCGTCTCTGGTGGGATGGCCTGGTAACGGGAAGAGAGTGAAGAAGTCGTGACACTTGCTGTTTTGGGGAGTAGCAAAAAGATCGCAGCAAGGCTGGCCCCATCTTTGGAAGACTTCTTCCAGCACTGATTTTTTTAGAGACCACTCGTGAGGCATGAGAATGGCCCTGCTCAACTTGTCCGCAATCACGTTGGACTTCCCGGGAATGTGCATTGCTATCAGAAAATGCTGAGAAGAAATCGCCCACTGCCAAAGTCTGAGTGCCTCTCGACATAAGGGGTAGGACTTGGTTCCGCCCTGTTTGTTGATGTACCACAGTATAGACATGTTGTCCGTCTGAATTGCAATAGTCCCTCTGGGAAGAGAGTCCTGAAGGGCTTGCAACACTAAAAGCACTGCTCTCATCTCTAAGACATTTATATGCAAGTGGCACTCGAAAGGTTGCCATGTGCCCTGGACTGTCCTGCCCTGGTAATGCCCCCCCACCCGATCAGGGAGGCGTCCGTTGTCACCGTGGTGATTGGGGGGGGGGGGGAATGAAGGGTCTGCCCTGGAGAACTTGAGGTGATGTGATCCACCAAGACAGGTGGTTCTTGCATGATTGAGTTAGTAGGATGATGTGAGACACCGGGAGCTGTTGGAAGAACTATTGAGTAAACAGCATCCACTGGAGGATCCGCATGTGAAAACGAGCTAAGGGGAGAAGTGCAATAGTAGCTGCCATGAGTCCTAATACCTTCAAGACTACCCTGGCTTTCACCTTGTTGCACTGAAGTAGAAGGTAAACTTGTTTGCGGATATCTAATACTCTTTGCTGTGTAAGTCTGGCGGAAAGATGGACTGTCTAAGGTGGCGCCTATAAAGGTAATAGACTGACAAGGCGACAAGGCAGATTTTTCGAAATTTATTGAAATGCCTAGCGCTTGGCAAGTTTGGATGGTGAAGTCTCTGTATAGAAGCAGTTGATGTCTGGTGGTGGCGGTAAGGAGCCAGTCATCCAAATATGAAACACCTGGAATCCTTGACGTCTCAAGTGAGCCGCGACCACTGCCATGCATTTGGTAAACACTCAGGGGGCTGTAGTGAGACCAAAGGGCAGGGCTCTGAACTGGTAGTGACTGGCTCCCAGCCTGAAGCGGAGAAACCTCCTGGAGCATCTGTGCATTTTGATACGGTAGTACGCATCCTGAAGGTCTATCAAGCACATCCAACTGTCCTGACCCAAGAAGGGTAGAATGGACTGTAGCGTGACCATCCGGAATTTTGTTTTTTTGATATAATTGTTTAACTTGCTGAGACCCAGTATTGGTCTCCAGTCCCCTGTTTTTTTTTTGGTACCAAAAAGAATTTGGAGTAGATTCCGGATCCTTGCTGGTCTGCTGGGACTGATTGGATAGCTATTTTGACAGCAGCTTTGATATTTCTAATGCTGCTTGTTCCCTTAGACTGGGTGGAACATCTGGAAGGGATCCTTTGGGTTGGGATGGGATATGAATGAAGGGAATTTTGTAACCCTCGGATATGACTGACTGTACCCATTTGTCTTGAGTGAGGGAAAGCCAGGCTTTTGGTACAGTGATAATCTTCCCCCGACTGCCTCCAAAGGTGGACAGCAGGCAGCTCGTCAGGGATGCTAAAAGGGTTTATCACAGAAAGTTTCTCTGCTACCCTGGTTTTGCGGACCACCCCTGCCCCTAGGGTGGCATCTATTGTTATTACCCCCTCTGCCTCTAGAGGGGAATCGACCTTGTGCGTCAGATGAGACTCCCTGTGATTTGCGGAACCACATTTTTCCTCCCCTCTGACCATTTGGATAAGGTCTAGAAGGGTTAGAAAAACAGACTCCCACGGCAGAGAGAGTCTTACCTTCCTGCTCGCACCTAGTCAATGTATCCTTCACCTGAGGTCCAAACAACGTTGAGCTATCAAAGGGGGAATTGGTGAAGGACGCCTTGAAAGGGTCTGCAAAATTGCAAAGCTGCATCCAGGCGTGACGTCATAAAGCTACACCTGTGCCTGCGGCCCTACTCGCCCCATCAGCCGCATATGAGATAAGCCGCATGGAGGAGATGACAATCGAATTCAGGGTTGCCAACTGGGAGTTCATTTTGTCATGGAACCCCTCAGCTGTTAGATCCTGCATGGCCTCACCCATATCCTTGAGCAAATCTCTCTGGAGATGGGTGAAGTGACACAAGTGGTTCAGCGACCGCATGGTAAAGGTCACTGATGAAAACATCCACTTACCGTACCTGTCCATGGTCCTAGACTCCTTATTAGGAGGATGGACAGGTACCAAAGGATCGGCTAACTCCTTCTTAGTGGCTGCGGCCACCACCATGGCATCAACAGAGACACCTTTAGATAGAAACTCTTTCTCTTTAGGGGCAGTAATAAATTTTGATGGCCTCCTTGATGTAGGTTCCACTGAATCGGGGCCATCCAAGCCTTCCTTGCCACCACTTGCATAAGGGGGTCAAAGGGAGGGGACACCCAGGAGGTGGAAGGGCGAGAGCCAAATGCCTCAAGGTAAACCGACTCGTCCTCTGAAGGGTTAAGGGCGAGCCAGTTCCCCCTCTGTTTCAGGATTTCAAGGATGTCAGCAAAAGAGACATCCTCAGAGGGGGACCGAGGGGAACCTTCAGATTCCTCCAAGTCGGTGTCAGAGGTGATAGACTCAGGGGAGTCAATGTGCTTCCTCTTGCACTGTCTCTTCCGAGGGGGTTCTCCTACCGGATCAGGAGAGGCCTCGGAAGAGTAGGATATTCCCAATGGGAAAACCTGAGGAGCTGGCTCTCTACAGTCTGTTACAAGGGGGTGGGTAGAAACCACCGCAGGCACTGAAGAGGGAGGAGCTGACGGAACCGACTGTGGGGTAGACACTGGGTCTAGCACGCTCCGCATGACCTCGAAGGTGCCCCTATCAGCCAAGGCTGGAGGTCCCCATTCCGAGGAGACAAGGACCCTCCCCGGCACCGACAGGGACGGCTCCAAGGCAGATGTCGGAGCCGAACTCACCAGCGCCATCGCCCCGAGAGGGAGAACGGGGTCGGACAAGGGTCCGATGCCACTTGCCCCCTTGGAGCTGACGAGGGAAGCCCAGCACCGAGATCCCTCCAAGGAGGAAATCGGAGCAGATGACGGAGCCGAAAGGGAAGGTATCAGCTCCGAAGCACCGACAGCCACAGCTCCGATGAGCCCCGGCTCTGAACTCAAAGGAGTCGGAGGAGGAATAGAATCAGGGATGGGAATAGCCGCTGACTGTGGAGTAGGGCTATGCAGCATTTGGGCCAGTGCCTCAGACTTGAGAAGTCTACTCACCACCCTTTGTAAGTCATGTTGGACAGCCTGGAGGACCGAGAGGAATGAGACCTATGGCTCCGCTCCGACAGAAGAGGGGATCCTGGAGCTGATGGAAGGGGACCTAGACCTCTTCTTTGAAGGTGGCTCTGATAAGCCTATCGGAGCCAACTGAGTCTTGACAACCTCGGCTCCGGCCGGAGCCGAGGTAACGGTATGAGACTTCGAAACATTGACTCCAGCCGGAGCCGATGTTGAAGCAGCTTTAATACTCCCAGGAGATGGCTCTGAAGCTGGAGCCGATGGCCTGGAAGTCTTAGAAGGCTTCCCCAACACAGACTGGGTCGGGGGGCCTTCAGGCTTTAACAAGCCTCGAAGTATGAGCTTGTTTTTGCATTCCTGCAGGACTCTAGGGCTGAATGCATGGCAAACAGCACATGAGTCCTGCAGGTGAAAAGGTCCCAGGCAATAGACACAAGAAATGTGACCGTCTGTCAGAGACATTTTCTGACAGCACGAATCACACTTCTTGAAGCCTGAGACCTTGGAGTCTTTAGACATCCTGAAAGGCTGTATGAAAAACACAACACAACACACAGACACACCCTTTAACCAAATAAAATGCCAGTCACACTGAAAGGACAGGAAAAAAAAAAGGGAGTGGGCCAAAGGCCTAAAAGTTAAAAAGGGAATAAAATGGGAATTCAAAGACAAGGGGGACCCGATTTAAACTAAAGGGATACTCTGTATAAAAACTAAACTAAATAGAAAAGATAGGGGTAGAATTTGAAGTTTTTTTAACAAGAAAACTCACTAACCTGCCAGAGCCGGTAGAAGAAAGCACCTCGTCAGCTAAGTGGCAAACAAGATCTGAGTAGTTACCACCTAGCATTGTGGGATATAGGGGAGCCTCGAGCTGGTGGAATAAGCTCTCGAGCTTTAATATTGGCCGAGTCGGAGCCGAGGGTCAGCTCCGAACCCATCCAGCAAGAATGAAGGCGAGATTGACAACTTAACATTTATATCTTATCCCTAATAAGAATAACTGGGAACACACCAAAGATAATTTGAGGGGACACATGCATGGGGTAAAGCATTTAGGAGCTACCTTCTTCCCTTCATACTGTCTCTCCCAAATCTGCATTAACAAATCACCTTATGCTTTCCTGGAGATATGACTGAGACACCAGAATCAGTTCTTCTTGACCTTTTTACTGCAATTAGGGTCAATTTGGCTTCAGTTCTGGTGTCTTCATTTCTTCATCTTTCTCACAATATGTATTATACTACCCATCTCAAGCACTTCATCTCCATCACCTCAAGCTTCCTCAACTACTCTGCCTTAATTACAGAGATTTCTGTGTCATACAGAAATGCTGGTTGCACTTACTAGTTTGTACAACGTACATTTCAGCTTCTGAGGCATTCTGCTGTCGCATACTATCAGTGACTGTTTGTACAAGCTGACTACAGCACCTATGATTCTAGTTTTGGCCTCCTCATTCAGACTTCTTTTCTCCTCATCGACACTTCCCAGATACATCCTGTTCTACAGCTTTCCATTCTATCATAATTTTCAGCTTCTTTTGCTATCTCCCATTTGCTGACAAGATCACAGTCAGTACTCAGTGTCATCCCTTTGCCTTCAGGTTTGTATTCCAGTCCTCTATTATTCAGTGAATTTCCTATTCAGAGTCTGTTTGTAGTGCCACATTGTCTACATACAACACCATATTGATATGTCTTCTTCAATGTGTTTGCTGATCTAAGTGATCAACATTATGAACAGGAGTGGGCTCAGAAATGAGCCTTGATACTGCTGAATGTTTCATTAGGGATGACTGTTTAATCTTTGATATGAACCCAGTGACCTTATTTTACTAGAAGGATGTCTACTTGAGTTATATGCTAATCATTCTTGAATATTATATTATGACTATCTTTTTTGGTGAACCACATACTGGCCACCATTAAGCCATTTGCAAACAGAAGTACAGAATACCCTCTCTTTCATTATTCCTGTTACCCCATCCATATGGACCCAGACACTCAGACAGAAGCACAGCCACAATGGAGTGAAGGGGCAGCTACCCCAGGCCCAAGGTGTCAGGGGGTATGACTGGCAGATCCATTTTTTTTTAACTTTAATGTTCCTTGTCCTCACATAAATACAAGGGCAAGTAGCTGTAGAGGAGGGCTTTAGAACCTGGTGCTGTCGAGTGTCAGTTCAGAGAATGTGCTTTTTTCCTTTCTGTACTTTTTTTTTTGCTCTCATGTAGAGTGTGGGGGCATTAGGGACCTTGCACTCCATCCTGATATGAGCATTCAGATTAACCAACATTCAGACCAATTCATGTTTTGTTCTGCTTTATTTATATATGTATATTTTATACACACACACACACACACACATATATATATATATATATATATATATATATATATATATACTTGTATACATATATATAAAATATACATATGCATATATGGTTGCAGCGCAGTTCATTGAGAACTGCTTTCATCAAGTGCAGAGGTTGCTGCCCTATTTGTTGACAAGCACTTGTGAGTATGTGTTTGTTCATATATGTATGTATACATGGATTTACCTCAAACTATCGACATGCCAGATAATTAAATCCCATTTTATCTGCATCACTTTATCGACTCTTCACTTCAAATGCCCGGAATAACAGGAATTCACCAAGGGTAACCAGCCACTCCACCACCAGGACAAAGCAACAAACAACAAAACAAGTAGGACCCCCCCGCACCCCCATAACTAAATATGCCAACTCCAAGATCGTACTACAGTGGGGAAAGGGCAAGGTTCACCATGGTGGCCGAGATGTTGTTTACCTTGGGTGAATTGCTGTTGTTCCGGGCATTCGAAGAAGTGAAAATTTGATAAAGTGGTGTTGATAATTGTCGACAATTTGAGATAGACTCATATTTATACATATATATATATATATATATATATATATATATATATATATATATATATATATACACACACACCATGGTTGCATGACACTGCCACCCTTCCTAAAACCATGTAGGTTTGAGGGCATTTAACATCCTTACCTTGTAACGTTGCGCTTCTTGCTGTCAGTTATAATTTGAAATGGAAGATTTAGAACCATTTCAAGATTATTGACGATAAATACTTATATATATATATATATACACACACACACAAACGCACACATCTGTGTGTGTGTGTGTGTGTGTGTGTGTGTGTGTGTGTGTGTGTGTGTGTGTGTGTGCGTGTATATAGGGGATTGGGGGTTGGGTACTATTAGAATAAAAGAGAGAAATGTATATGACTATAAAGTTTTTGATGGAAGGTTCTCTTTTTGATGTTTTCTAAGTGTACACAATGATTTTTCTGAACTTCATAGTCTACTTTTTATCACAGATACTGTTTTGTTTGTTTAATTACAATTAAAACATTTATGATTGTTTACAAGAAACTGCAGATCACAATATAGAGACGGTTAAGCCATCATTCCCACCTCCTGGTCTATTTGTCTGAATTCTGTGTTCAAGTATTATGTAATGGCCCTAATTAGAAATTTTATAAAATAATTGTACAGAACAGTTACTGAAGCATTTAATATTATCATATTATCTAATGAAGTAAAAAAAAACTGTGATCACATAACAGTTACCAATACTGCTGGGATTGAATTGAATTAGCACGAATATGCAAAGAATTTTATGGCCTCGTACACAAAGATGATGACAGAAGATAATCTGTGGTCAGCCAGGTTCCCCTGAGTCCTGCAGTCAGCCCCTCTACAGCTGCCCTCCACTCCCACTCATCAGCCCATCTTCTCTTTACCTATGCAGAAACATATGTCTGTGGGTTAGAATGATGACAGTGTAGATTTCAGGGGTGGGAGTATGCTAAGCTAGGACACACAAAGTCTAAGATAAGTTAGATGACTAGAGGTAAATCAAAAACATCAATGGCAAACATGGCGTTGTGGTTTTGCAGAGGCAAAAATAAGCCAGGCTAGGAAAGAGAAACTAAGGTAAGTTAGGGGACTTGAAGTAAATCAAAAAGGTGAACACACCTTTGGAACTGGACTTGACTGGAATATTCAAGACTGTGGACAAATATGTGAGGAACAGGCAAAGTGAAGAAGGCCACTGTAGCTGCACAGGAATGTGAGACTTGTGATTACGACATTAGTGATTAAGTGAAGATGCATAGGGGATAGAGAAGGCATGGTACAATGAGACATGAAGAAAGATACTAAGGTGATGATGGCTGTAAAGACTCAAAGGGAGTTGGCAGATGGGGTCAAATAAGGGAGCAAATTGTTTGCAGATATATTGCAGAAAGGAGAAAGACAGGGACAGACCTGAGCAGGTTAAGTACAAATGACAGAGAGAGATTACTGAAGATGGAAGAAGCAGAGGTACTAAATAAATATTTCATCATGGTCTTCATGACAAAATAGGAGAGGAGGGAAGTATGTCTGAATGAGTGGGAGTTTAGACAGTTAGAATAGACATAGGTTGAATCCAGGCTTAATCAGAAAGGAGATGGAGAGGAAGCTAATGCTTTAAGAGATGACAATCAGGAATCAGATTGGTTACTTCCCGATATGCACAGAAATCTGGCCAGTATGTTGGTAAATCCCTTAATACTTATGTTTATATAATTTGTTTATTTACTGATATATGATTACAGTGAAAGTCCAACTGGGTAGGTACACATTTTCATCAGAGACCCAGGGAGAAAAGCTCCAAAGTATTACAAAAATATTTTAAGAGCAACAATTTTACAATCTTCAAAAATAATAAAAAAATCATCTACAGTTTAAATAATTTTACAAAATTAGATATAAAGTGACAACATTGATTAAAAATAGATACAATTTATATAACAATAATTTAATATTTAGAGAAATTGTAGCCAGTTTAGAGAAATTAAAGGTAAGTTATTATAATACAAACAGGAACTGCAACATGAAGTGAGGAAAAAAAAAGCATGCAGGGGGATTCAATAAAGATTACACAAAAATTTGGACCATATGCATGTTGCTTCATGATGTGCACATGGCCGAGAAAAGTTTTAGATTCAATAAACTCAGCATAAGTAGCTGAATTTTATGCTAATGAAGCAAATCAACACAGAGGAGAGATTCAATAACCTCTAAAGCAACCATGTAGACTCTGTTCATGTTAGCCATGTATTCTAAAACTTTCCTAATACAGTCACAGAAGGGAGTCTACACAAAACAAGAGCAAGTAAAGGCTCCTACATTTGTGCAGAACTGCATTTAAAATGTAACACCACATGTATTCTGAACTAATTACACAGGGTGGATGCTAGAGAAAATCAGTGTAGCAATCATAATAATTCCTTTTTAAGTGTTGTTACATAAATGCAGCTGCACTTCCCCACCCCCAAATGAAGAATATACTTGTAAAAAAATGCAGGCTGCTAAAATGTGTAAACCTCAGTTAAACAGTATTATACTGTAATGTAAGCATATGCAGGATGTAGCTGATAGATTACAGTACTCCTCTGTTACAACAATGGGCTCCTGTTCAGTTTCCCTGCCTACATTGTTTTAACCATGTAGATTCTGGGCTGTCAGCATGGTGACGATGCAAATGAGGTCAAAACTCTTTAGAATTGTTGAATCACAAAAAAAAGTAACTATTTAGGGATGCTCACTTTGTGTAGGCAATTCCACAGTGTTCATGTTGAATGCATGGCAACAGTGAATGCTGACATAGGTTCATAGGTTCATAGGTTAGTACTAGGCTAACTGCCCTTGTGAGCCATTTTATGCCTAGCCAGTTATCCCCGTGAGATTCAAACCCTGTACCTTGTGTTTGTAAGGCAAACACCTTAACCATTAGGCATGTCAGGCTACACTTGAAGAGTTGAACATATAGGGCTGTGAAGGGTGAAAGTGCATGTAATCAGTGCACAATTCCCAAGTTCTGTATCATCCTCATTATTTGGTTGTTAAAATGTGTGGTCTATGTCCAGTTTACCTTTTTTTTTCTACTTTGACATTATTTACGCAATATAGCACTTAATGCAACCAACAGAAACAGAGGCATGAAGGGCAAGTTTCTCTGGTTTGTTATGTAATTATTCCTGTGGCAGCACACGTATGCATTAGGGCTGGAATATAAATGGTCCTAGGTTCAACTACAGGGTGCGCAACCTTTAATTCACTTTTTATGGTCCATGTTTGCTCAATATCACTAGAATGGAAGAATATCAATTTTGCCTATGCTTACCTTATGTATGAGAAGGTGCACATAGCGCACTAATGAGCAAGCAACATGTATTATTAATAGATGCTAGTTATAACATAAGCAGGTGAATTGAATGGTGGACCTATTCAACAATGTATCAAGTATCCATGTAGCCTCCATCCTGGTTTTTCCTTTATCCTTCAATATCATTGGAGTAGAGACAAGGAAATTTTAACTAACACAATGCAAGGGGCTGCTGCAACTGTTCTAGATTTGCATGTACTAGAGGTTGAAGCCAATGCTGCTCGTGCTGCTGACAATAGGCCTAGGTCAAGAAGGAGAAGAGTGTTCAGGCCCACTGTAACTTTCCAGGTGCTACATGAGCTCTAGATTGTAGAGTGCTACAGGGTGGACAGGGACACATTACAAGAACTCTGTGAGCTCTGCCACCCTCAACTCAGAGCCAGAGCCAACTGAGGGGAACCCATGCCAGTGGAAACTCAGGTGGTGTAGCCCTTAGACTATTAGCTACTGGTACCTTCCAAAGACCAACTGAGCACATGATAGGTGTGTCACAGGCATCAGTCTCCAGGATCCTCCACCAATTTCTGGATGCTATGCTCATACATGCCACCAGTGAGCAAATGTTTTCCCTCATACTTCTGAAGAGAGGGCCAGCAATATGGAACTGTTTTACTGTGTAGCACACTACTGAAGTACTGGGTGCCACAGACTGCATTTGTGTACACTTTAAGGCACCATCTGGTGAGCAGGGTAGAATCAATATTAACCAGAAGGGATCTCACTCCAACTGCCAAGTTGTGTGCAATGCCCAGGGAATTATCAAGAAAGTGTGAACTGGCAACCCTGGCAGTTATCATGACTCTCATATCTGGCAAAGTTCACAGATGAACCAGATGTTTACTGGGGGACATTCCACAGGGCCATTTACTGGGGGATACTAGCTATGCCATGGCTGATGACAACCATCAGAAGTGCACACACATTCATGGAAGAATGCCATAATGAGGCACACAATCAAACTAGAAACAAAGTCATAACGAGGCACACGCTCAAACTAGAAACATCATAGAGTGTGTGTTTAGGCTTCTGAAGTCACTATTCCAGTACAGCTCTGCAGTATAATCCATGCACATGTACACAGATATTCACAGTACGTGCTACATTCCACAATCTGATCCTGCAGAAACAGCTGTAACAGGATCAGCAAGGAGAAGTGACCCCCCCCCCACCAATGCCTAGGTCACCACAGCCACAGTAAGAGGAGGACTCAGAGGAGGAACCCCCAGCAGTTGTCCCTGTAGGCAGACATAGGCATGCTCAGTATGCCCTTGCTTTGGCTAAGAAACAATGCATAGCACATTTGCTGACTATCTAGGGACCTAATACTTTTCTCCTACTCACATACATATAGTAAAATTGATGGCAGGCAACTCACACAACCTTTACCTCCCCATGTATTGGCTGTGTACTGCTCGCATTAAACATAATCAGCCCTGAGCTAAAGGTGTGTCATCTGCTGCATTTTCAAGGTAAGTCCTGAACATAGAGTGTATTATTTAATAATATTATGGCATATCCATCTATTTCCTAACTTGGCACAGTAAGCAAGTACATATTGGTGGATTTGTACACAAAGTACCTTAATATGTGAAACCAGATACTTATTTTACTTATATTTGTCCATTAGTAATCAGTGGGCCTCAGGTATGAATGATTCACACAGTCATACATCAGCAGAATTCTGATGTTCCCTGCTTAGCCTCAGTTTAGCACCATACCTTTGTACTGGTAAATCATTAAAGACAAAATTTAGAAATTGATGATACACATTGCAGTTTCAGATTCAGAGTTGTTTGTATCATAACAGTAACTGAGCTCCTCCCAAAGAGGAGTGTACCCTTGTTCCTATATGTGTGTTTGTGCCATCCAACCTGGACTGCATATCACATTATTCCCAGTTAATATCCTCTCACATGTTAAGGCCAATGATATAGAATGGCTTACACACTGCATGTGTTAGATAAATGATGAATGATCAAGATACATAGAAAGGTAACACAGAGCTGTATATTTCCAAGCACAATTATGACAGGTTGTCTGATCAGTAACTGCTCTATTTCCAAATATAGTACAGAGAATTAAATGGACAAATCACAGCTGATGGTTTGATAGCAGTGTACATTCTGATGCAGTTGGTTGTGTGAAGAATGACTTAATTTCTTTGATGCAAAGCTGTTTGTGTGGCAAAGAGGACTAAGGCAGCCCCCCTGTTTTCTAAAGCTGTATTTGTGTGAGGGTTCAAATCCTGACAAATGTAGAAATTTGTGACGTGCACTATCAATTTTACTGTGCTTTTACAGACTTTGCATATGTGTTCCTTAATTTTAGTATCTTTTCCTCTTTGCCTTCTTTTAATTCCACTTTTTTGTGATGCGTCATAACCTGAAAAATGGTTTGGCTAAGCTTACCTTGTTTGCACGATGCACAACATTGCAGAAACAGGGAAAATTCTTGTCTTCCACATGGCCCGTCACTGTCATCTACTATATGTTCACCTGCCGTCCTGACAAATTCAGACTTGTGCAGTGGCATGTAAATTAAGTACTCTGTCCTGCAGTCTGTGTCCTTAGGTAGGGGCTCTATTTTCACTGCAGTCAACTAGGTAAGTGTGTGTGTGTGTGTGTGTGTGTGTGTGTGTGTGTGTGTGTGTGTGTGTGTGTGTGTGTGTGTGTGTGTGTGTGTGAGTTGTCAATGGACTTTATAGTAAGCCTTTTACAGCAGCTTGTGGGACACTGTTATCTTGTCTTGTCCTCTAAAGACACAGCTGATGTCGTCATCTATGAAGTTTTGTCGCACACACTCCAAGTTGGACTTCAGCTGTGGCACTTGCGTTAAGTACTGTGTTCCTCAATGTGTGCACATAGATAGGTAGGGGTTCTATTCTCACTGCAGTTGAATGGGGGAGGTTGATGTGTGTGTGTGTGTGTGTGTGTGTGTGTGTGTGTGTGTGTGTGTGTGTGTGTGTGTGTGTGTGTGTGTGTGTGTGTGTGTGAGCTGTTGCTAGACTTTACAGTGAGCCTTTTACAGCAGTCTGTGGGAAACTGTTATCTTGTCCTTAACAAACACTGCTGATGTCATCATCTATAAAGTGCTGTCTGACACACTCCCAGTCGGACTTGAGATGTGGTGCTTGGGTTAAGTATTGTGTTCTGTAGTGTGTGTGTACTTAAATAGTTAGGGGGTTTATTCTCACTGCAGTCAAATGGGGGGGTTGTTGTGTGTGTGTGCGTGTGTGTGTGTGTGTGTGTGTGTGTGTGTGTGTGTGTGTGTGTGTGTGTGTGTGTGTCTGGGCTGTTGCTAGACTTTATAGTGAGCCTTTTACAGCACTGTGGGAAACTGTTATCTTGTCCTCAACAGACACTGCTGATGTCATCATCTATAAAGTGCTGTCTGATACACTCCCAGTCAGACTTGAGATGTGGTGCTTGGGTTAAGTATTGTGTTCTGTAGTGTGTGTGTACTTAAATAGTTAGGGGGGTTATTCTCACTGCAGTCAAATGGGGGGGGGGTTGGTGTGTGTGTGTGTGTGTGTGTGTGTGTGTGTGTGTGTGTGTGTGTGTGTGTGTGTGTGTGTTTGTATGCGAGCTGTTGATGGACTTTACAGTGAACATTTTTACACCAGTCTGTGGGACACTGTTATCTTGTCCTAGACAGACAAATGTCTGTCATTACTAGGTTATGCAGTAAACAAAATAAGCTGTTGTCTACAAATATAAAAGTGAGAACCCAGAACTGGAAGACCACCCTCTTCAGTGTAAATAAGCAAATAAGACAGCTTGTGCAATCTCTCACCCCAATTCTTATTTTCTTTTTTGTTTTTTTAATTTTTCCTTTCCCCACATCATAGCGGGGTAGGCCTAAACCACAGGATACACCTGCCCCCACTCCACTGGCTATGGCACAAAGGCCCAGCATGTCTGAACTGCAACCTGGTAGCATCCCTTGTGCTGCCTCTAGACTATCTGGCCCCTCAGAAACATCTGCCCAGAGGGCAGGCCTGTGGTCCCCTCTGGGAGCAGTGGCAGAAGGGATCATTTTTATTACATGAGAAAAACTGGTGGGGATGGTATGTAGGATTGTGCACCCCACTGTGGATGCATGCCTACACAGGATGACAGACTGGTTTCCACCAATGTGCTGAATAACACAAGGAAATGCAGACGTCAGATACTGCAGCCATTGGCACAGTGAGGTGACAGTGATGACAGTCCAGTGGGTGAGGACTCAATTCTCACTGTCACCCAGCTTGACATCCATGGGTTTGCAAGGTCCACACCCTTACCTCAACAATGGTGTTCACCCACCTCGTGTTCTTCACTATCACTGTGTCTTGTCTTGTATGTCCTGTCTGTCAGCAAGTGCTTCCTCACCTTGCCAAATTACCTGCCTCAGACATACCTATGTCTCTTCCCCAACATTCCTCTCTCACCAAAAAGAAAATGGCACATGCCCCCCCAAAAAAATGTCCCATACATAGCTCTCCATGTTTCAAAAGTGTCTACTTGCCATATTTGATTCAGTCCAGTTGGCTATACAACATGATTATGTTGTTGTCACCTCTCCCTCTGAAGGTGACAGTCCAAATTCAGCTAATCTTCTGTACATATGCTGAGTTTTTCATGAGACATTCTCATTATATGTCATATATTCACAATACATACATTGTCCACCACCAAGCAATATAATCCTGGGGGCTCATTATTTTTTACAACATATATCAACCACAATACAAAGTGTAATATATAATATTGTGTGCTCCTTCATGGACAGTCGGTGTTGGGGACAACCTTGCTCTACTAAACTCAAACATCCAACTATGCTCAATAAGGGTACTTGTGTTCTAACAAAGCTAGGCTTCTACACACCTAGGACACACTTTACAGTTAGGTTATTGACCTCATATGAATCTATAAATCTATGTGCCTACGCAGGCCTCACAATCTGTAGTCCCTCACATGACCTGTTAATGTCATCTACCATAGGTTCACATCTAGCCATGTAAAAGTCAGACTTGTGCCATGGTACATGCGTAAAGTACTGAGTTTTATAGTCTATATACTTAGGTAGGGATTCTGTTCTCACTGCATTCAACTGGGTGCATCTCTACTCAGCAAAGTAGATGTGATATCTTTTAGTTATGTACTTACCATAACTTCAGATGTTTGGGATCCATCTCACCTACATTCTGTACTGATGGGTTCGGAGCCGATCCTCGGCTCCGACTCGGCACACTATGCAATAGAGCGAAGTCTCTAATTGGCTGAGATATTCTATATCCCAGGATGCACCACCACTAATTCCCCAGATCTTGTTTGTCCGCACACATGCACTCACACATGCACTGCTGATATAACATTGCCAGATGTTTCAAGATGAAATGGTCGAACTCGAACCGTTCGGTCTCTTCTGATCTCCAAGGCAGGGGGAAGGAGGGTGGGTATTAGGAATGTAGGCGAGATGGATCCCAAACATCTGAAGTTATGGTAAGTACATAACTAAAAGATGTTATGTGATCCTATCTCACCTACATTCTGTACTGATGGGACAGCGTCCCTAGCACCTGATTCCTGGGTGGCTCACTGGAAAACACTCCTGAGAACTGTGGAACCGAAGGAAGCTCGCCCCCGAGATGCCACATCCAATTTGTAATGAGAAATAAAGGTGTGAGGAGAGGACCAGGTAGCCACAGCACAAATGTCACTAATGGCAAGCTTAGCATGAAATGCTGTTGAAGTAGCCATAGCCCTTATAGAATGAGCTTTCACAGTGGTTGTAAGCTCTCTATTAGAAAGAAAATAAATATGACTAATACAGTCTCTGATCCACTTGGCAATAGTGACCTTCGTGACGGCTTTGCCCAATTTATTGTCTGAAAAGGACACAAACAACTGATGTGTTTTTCGTGTTTGATGCGTCCTATCTAAATAGAAACACAATTGTCTGTGGACATCCAATGAATGGAAGATATATTCTGCTCTGTCTGAGTAATTGGGGAAGAAAACTGGAAGTTCCAAAGACTGCTGAAGACAGAAACTGGAACAAACTTTGGGAACAAAAGATGGATTGGGCCTAAGGGATACTCTATCCTTGTGAAAAACCAAGATGCGGGTTGACACATAGTGCCTGAAGTTCCGAAACTCTTCTGGCTGATGTAATTGCCACCAAAAAAGCAGTCTTCCAGGTAAGAAATTTCAAGTCAGAAGTTGCTGCCGGTTCGAAGGGGGAAGAGGTCAAGGCACCTAACACGAAATTGAGATCCCATGGTGGAGCAGGATGAGAAACTGGAGGACGTAGCAGCCCAGCACCTTTCATGAAGGCTTTACACAACTTATTGCTCATCAAAGGTGGGTCTGTACTTGCATGAAAATTAGAAATAGCTGCTAATTGAACCTTAATGGCAGAGACTGAAGACCCTTGATTGAATAGGGAAGCTAGGAATTTCAAAACATCCGTCACCGGGGCAGTAATGGGATCTAAACCCCGGAGTTGGGCCCAGATGGCAAATCTCTTCCATTTACTATTATACATTTTCTTAGTTGAATCCTTGTGGGCTGAGGACAAGATATGTATAACTTCTGAGTCTAAAACCTGGTTCCTGACTATAGTCGGAAGTGGAGAAGCCAAGCTGTTAATTTCAGTGAGTGAAGGGACTGGTGAAGCTGTCCCGACTGGTGGATCAAGAGATCTGGAACCTGGTCCAGGAACCATGGGCCGTCCAGTGCGTATTTCCGAAGAAATGGCAGCCAGACTTGACGAGGCCAGTATGGGGCAACTAGAATCATCTTGCACTGCAAGTGAATCGCCTTCTGGATCACCCTGGGGAGAAGGGGAACCGGAGGAAAGGCGTACAGTAAGCCGTTGGGCCAAGCTTGGACTAGGGCGTCCTTGGGAAAACTCCCCTGACTCGGGGTAAGAGAAAAGAACCGTAGACATTTTGTGTTGAGAGGGGTTGCAAAGAGGTCGCAACAAGGAGTTCCCCATCTTCTGAAGATCTGAGATGCTACTCTGTCATTCAGAGGCCACTCGTGCGGGGAGAGAATGGTTCTGCTCAGCCTGTCGGCTATCACATTGGATCTCCCCGGAATATGTGTTGCTACCAAGAAACGATTGGTTGCAACAGCCCAATTCCATACTCTCATGGCCTCTCTGCAAAGAGGGTAGGACCTGGTCCCTCCCTGCTTGTTCAGGTACCAGACTACTGACATGTTGTCGGACTGAATGGCAATCATACCCTGGGGGAGGTAGCAGTGTAGTGCTTGGAGTGACAGAAGCACTGCTCTCATTTCCAGTATGTTGATGTGTAGGGAAGTCTCGCCGGGATGCCACTTGCCTTGAACTGACCTGCCCAGGTAATGACCCCCCCCACCCCGTCTGGGAGGCGTCCGTAGTCAAAGTGGCCACTGGAGGAGGAGGAACGAAAGGTCGCCCCTGATCCAGGTTGGACGAGGTAAGCCACCAATGGAGGTCCTGTTTGCACGTCTCCGTAATTATAATTCAGTGACTGAGAGGAAGCTCCTGATACAACCACTGGACCGATAGGAGCCACTGGAGAATCCTCATGTGTAATCTTGCTAAGGGCACCAGGAGAACGGTAGCCGACATGGAACCCAATAGTTGTAGGACCATTCTTGCTGGGGCTCAGCGTTTGAGGAGCAATGCTCGGACTTGAGATTGTAATGTTTCTATTCTCTCTGTAGGAAGATAGACCCGCATTTGCCTTGAGTCTATGTCTACCCCGATAAACTGTATAAGCTGAGATGGCAGCAATACAGACTTTGCCCAATTGAAGGTGATTCCTAGGGAGGTTCCTAGAGATATAGTGGCTGCTAGGTTCTGTAATAGTAGATGCCTGGAGGTGGCAGTTAGGAGCCAGTCGTCTAGATATGGAAACACCTGGAATCCTAGACTCCTCAGGTGAGCAGTCACCACCGCCAAACATTTGGTGAACACCCTGGGGGCTGTGGTGAGACCAAAGGGCAGTCGAACTGGAAATGACTGTCTCCCAGGCTGAAGCGCAGATGTCTCCTGGACGCCTGATTTACCAGGATGTGATAATAGGCGTCCTTGAGATCTATGGAGCACATCCAAACACCTTTCTCCAGAAGCGGGAGAATGGATTGTAAGGTGACCATCCAGAACTTGGACTTCTTGACTGATCGATTCAGGATGCTGAGATCCAAAATGGGCCTCAAGTCCCCGGTCTTTTTTGGCACTAAAAAGAATTTTGAGTAAGTCCCTAATCTGGTCTGGTCTACGGGGACCGGTTGGATGACTCCTTTTTGAAGCAGCTTTGAAATTTCGATGGCTGCAATACCCCGTTGACTGGGTGGGGGGTCCGGGATTTTTCTGGATGGAGAGGGGGGGGTGTGAAAAGGGGATGACGTAACCTCCGGTGATAATTCGGAGCACCCATTGGTCCTGAGTGATACTCTCCCAGGCCTTTAGGTGCCTCGAAAAACGACCCCCGACTGGCTCCGGAGCTGCACAGTCGGGCAATCCTTCAGGGATGCTGAGAGGTTGAAGAGCCATGAAAGGACTCGCGGTCTCCAGTGTTGCGGGGGCCTCTGCCGCCTCTGGGATGGCGTCTTCCGGAAAAATTTCCCCCTCCTCTGCCTCTAGAGGGGGGATCGTCCTGCTGTGAAGGGTAATTCTTCTGTGATTTACAGAACCACATTTTCCCTCCTCTTTTAGCCTTGGGATAAGGCCGAAAGGGAGAGGAAAACCGTGCTCCTACGGCAGTCAAAGTTTTACCCTCTTGTTCAAAGCGGGTCAAGGTGTCCTTTACCTTGGGTCCGAACAAAGAGGACCCATCAAAGGGAGCATCGGCAAAGGAAGATTTAAAGGCCTCCGCAAAGTGACACAGGCATAGCCAGGCTTGTCTCCGTAGAGCAACACCTGCCGCTCTACTGGCCCCTCGGCTGCATACGAAATGAGCCTCATGGACGAGTTCGATATCGACGACAAGGTAGCCAACTGAGAGCTAACCGTCTGGGCTAACTGCTCAGGCAGGTTACCAGAAAGGGTATCTGAGAGTTCCTTGATCAGATCCCTCTGAAGTCTAGTGAAGTGCGTGAGGTAGTTCAGAGACCTTAATGTAAAGGCCGCTGAAGAAAGGGTGCACTTCCCGTACCGATCCATGCTCCTAGACTCCTTATTAGGGGGATGGACGGACGTCGAAGCCTCTGCCACATCTTGCTGGGTAGCAGATGCCACCACCATAGCATCTACAGCCACACCATTGGTGAGAAATTCCTTTTCGGGGCTGACAAAATTTGTTAGGCGAGCAGGCACCAGTTCCACAGAATCTGGATGTTCCCACGCCCTTCGAGAGACCAAATCCAGGAGCTCATCGAAGGGCGGAGACACCCAGGAGGCGGTGGGCTGAGCCCCGAAGGCCTTGAGGAACACCGACTCGTCAGAGGAAGGGGGTTTGGTCTGCCAGCCGCCTCATTGCTTGAGGACTTCCAGGATGTCAGCAAAGGAGACATCATCCGAGGACGACTTGGGGGACCCTTCTGCATCATCAAGATCAGTGTCGGAGGTGATAGACTCGTCAGGGGAGTCGACGTGCTTCCTCTTGCACTGTTTTTTTCTTGGGAGTTCCTCTGAAGACTCTTCAGAGGGACCTCCAGGAAGAGGGGGACCCCCAATGGAGGTGACCTCAGGCCCCAGGGCTCCGCTGTCTTGAGACAGGGGGACTACAAAGGACCCAGTCTCTATGCCTAGGGAAGGTGCCGGGGAGACGGTGGAGGTAGCCAAAGAAGATTTGGCCAAAGCACTCCTCATGGCTCTAAAGGCCGGACCCCCAGACTCCTGGGAAGGTCCGACCCCCAAAGCCACAACAGCAGATGGCACTCCTGCAGCCGATGCACCGAGAGAGAGGCTCGGAACTGAAAACATTGGTCCCAAAGCGCCACCCTCGGGGCCGACCGAAGAGGTCCGTGTACCGAACTCCGACCCAAAAGCCGGAGTAGGAGTAAGGGTCGGAGCCGACCCAGACACCACCATCGGCTCCACCAGCACCGACTCCAACGGTGCCGAGGCTGTTGGAGGAGGAACCAAGGCTAAAGGGTGGACCATCGGCTCCGAAGCCGACTGGGCTGGAGCCGAAACTAACTTTTTAAAGACTGGAGACTGAAACAGCCTTTGGAGCACCCTGTCGATGTCCGAATCTGACATCTTGGAGGATCGAGAGGAGATCGAACGGGTCCGACTAGACTTCTCCACCGGTTCCGAAGGACTAGGGGACCGGCTCCGAATTGTCTCTATCAAAATCGGTGCCCAAGGAGACTCCATTATAATTTCCCTCGGTGCCAAAGAGGACTTCGGCGCCGAAGGGCAAGAGTCTGAGCGGACAACCCTCATCGGCTCTGAAATCAGCAGAGCCGATGAAGGTGATCCGCCTCTCGAAGCTCCTGCCATCGGCTCCGAAGCCAGAGGAGTCGAGGCTGGAGGCATCGAGGCATCCTCGGCTCTGAAGTCCGTGGAGCCGATGGAGAAGCCTGCCTAGATTTCTTAGTGGTCGGTTCCGACGGGCTGGTCGGAGCCAACGATTTCTTTTTCTTAGAGGAAGAAGAAGAGGAAAATAAGGCCTCTTCAAAAGAAGGCTTAATAAGTCCTTTTAAGATCAATTTATTTTTCCTCTCTTGGAGGACTCGAGAGGAAAAAGCGTGACACACACTACAAGACTCCTGAAGGTGTTTGGGTCCTAAACAGTACACGCAAAGGGATTGATCATCTGTTATAGACATTTTGTAATTGCATCTAGTGCATTTTTTAAATCCAGAGGGTCTGTGTTCTTTTGACATAATGCCAAACAGTTAGAAAAAAACACAATAATTAGAACAAACACTTTAACAGTAAAAAATTAGTTAGCCAAAAGGGTATGGTCACACAACAGGAGGGCCAAGAACCCTCTAACTAAAAACGGGAACTTGATCACCTCACAAACACTACACAAAAAAGTCTACTCACGCACGAGGGGAAGGCCCCTCTAACTTAAACGGAAACCTTTCCCTGAACAAACAATATTTACCACAAAAAACTTCAAAAAAACTCTCTCATACACAACGATAGCTGTTAAAACAGCTTTTTGGTTAATTTTAAGAAATTCCTGACAGGAAAAACCTAATAAAGAAAGCACTTAGCTCAGCCAAGCTCAAGACCACGTCCTTGCTTTGTAAGCGGCAAACGAGATCTGGGGAATTAGTGGTGGTGCATCCTGGGATATAGAATAGCTCAGCCAATTAGAGACTTCGCTCTATTGCATAGCATGCCGAGTCGGAGCCGAGGATCGGCTCCGAACCCATCAGTACAGAATGTAGGCGAGATAGGATCACATAACATCCTACACTTACTTCTCAATGACATAGCTTGCTAGTGTTTTCATACTTGCAGAAGCCTACATATCCATTTCGTGCAGCCTTGCAGAGATGTAAAAGTCAGACATGTGCTGTGGCGCTAGCGAATAGTACTGTGTTCTGTAGTGTGTATACCTAGATAGATAGGGGTTCTGTTCTTACTGTAATCAATTGTGTGTGTGTGTGTGTGTGTGTGTATGTGTGTGAGAGAGACAGATGTTACTTGACATTTCAGAGACCCTTTTACACCAGCATGCGGGACACTGTTATCACCATATGCTCAACAAACAATGCAGATGTAAACAGCCATATCAGATTATTGCATATACAATCACCCCAACAGGCCAGGATCAGAGACTGGCCTGCAGCCCAGGTAGATGTCACCTTAGGTTCATAGGATTTTACTATGTAGAGGATTTGTGATAGATATGCTTTGGGTTATGTCTGGTGGGGACAGGGAGAGAAGTTTGCCCCAAACTATCTGGCAGCAGGGTTGGCAATTTCCTCAGGGTCAGTATGAGTGGTACATAGAAGTTATGTCCTTACCATAACGTTCCATGTGGAGTGTTCATCTCGCCATTGTTCTTACACATGGTTCAGAGCCGATCCTCGGCTCCGAGTCGGCCGCTTGGCAAAGCTCTGCATCGAGAAGAAGTTTGAGACCAACCTGTCTCCCACAATTCCCTCTGCCTTTACCTCAGATCTAGTTTGCAAACAATACCAGATCCCAACGGGAATGAACACACAACATACATGCTAAGGCGTAGCTGAAAACAGCAGTAACAGCTGAGAGAGACAGAAGCGGGAGAACCAAACCAGACATCTAAACTGGACGTTCTTCCTGACCTTTGGGTGGGAGGGTGGGAATGTAAGAACAAAGGCGAGATGAACACTCCACATGGAACGTTATGGTAAGGACATAACTTCTATATGTGAGAGTGTTCAATCTCGCCGTTTGTTCTTACACATGGGTAGCGTCCCTAGCTCCGTGACCCTGAGAAACTCACAGAAGAACGTTCCTGAGCACAGTGGAACCAAAGGTTGCCCTGTCCCTGGAAACCCTATCCACTTTGTAATGAGTAATGAACGTATGTGGTTTAGACCAAGTGGCGGCCGCACAAATAGTGTCCAAAGGTAGGCGGGCCGCATGAGCCAGGGGTGTAGATATTGATCTAGTAGAATGTCCTTTCGGTTTGACGGTTAAACTCTGTCCAGTAGCAGTATAAACAAAAGTAATACAATCTGATAGCCATTTGGAAAGAATGGTACCCGTCACTGCCATGCCCTTTCTGCTGTCAAAAGGCTATAAAGAGTTGATCTGCCTTTCTGTGATCCTTTGTTCTATCCAAGTAAAATCTGAGTTGTCTATGAACATCCAACTTGTGTAACATATATTCTAGCTTATTGGATTTGTTCTTGAAAAAAAGTGGGGAGCTCAATGGACTGATTAATGTTATTGATTGAACAAACCTTGGGAAGAAAGTACGGGTTGGTGCGAAGAGATACCCTATCAGGGTGAAAGATCAAATATGGGTGTTTAATGGAAAGAGCTTGAAGTTCTGATACTCATCTGGCTGAAGTGATAGCT
Source organism: Protopterus annectens (assembly GCF_019279795.1). Taxonomy (NCBI): domain Eukaryota; kingdom Metazoa; phylum Chordata; order Ceratodontiformes; family Protopteridae; genus Protopterus; species Protopterus annectens. The sequence goes on along the minus strand of NC_056744.1, from coordinate 1,439,758,892 downwards.
ACCAGAAAGAGGGTTTTCCATGACAGGAACTTCAAAGAACAGGAAGAGGCTGGTTCAAACGGTGGTAGCATTAGTTGTGATAACAGGAGGTTCAGATTCCATGGTGGTGTAGGAAACCTGACTGGTGGCCTGATATGGAAAGAACCTTTTAGAAAGGCCTTACAAAGCCTATGAGCCATAATAGGCGCTCCATTTTCTCCCACATGAAAATTTGAAATAGCAGCCAATTGAACCCTCAAGGTGGCATGAGAAGCTCCTTGGTGAAATAGTACGGATAGAAACTCCAAGACTTTGTTCAGTGGGGCTATTAAGGGATCCAAATGTTGCGTAGTTGCCCAGTATACAAAACGCTTCCACTTACTAGTGTAAATCTTGTGGAAGCTTTATGAGAAGCCACCAGAATATTTTGAACCGCAGGAGAAAGAAGATCAGACCTGGCTAAGAAGGGAAGCGGAGCAGCCAAGCTGCTAGTCTGAGGGACAGGAGCGATGGGTGAGGAGCCCCTGATGAGTGGGTCAGTAGATCGACCGGGTCCAGGATCCAGGGTTCCCGTATTTGGTGTGCTTGAAGAAAGGGGAACCAAATTTGACGAGGCCAGAATGGGGCAATGAGGATTATCGTCCTCTCCAGGTTGTTGGCTTTCTGCAGAAATCTTGGAATCAGAGGTATAGGAGGGAAGGCGTACAGGAGACCCGGGGGCCAATCATGAATCAGAGCATCCCAGGGGACTTCCCCTGGAGGGGGTAATAGGGCAAAGTAGCTTCTGCATTTGGCGTTCATTGGAGACGCAAACAGATCGCAGCAAGGCTGGCCCCACTTGCGGAAAATCATGTCCGCAATTGTTCGTTTGAGGGACCACTCGTGAGGTAACAGGATGGCTCTGCTCAACCTGTCCGCTATGGCGTTGGATAACCCCGGGATGTGCGTTGCTATCAGAAAGCGACCCGTGAACTCTGCCCATTGCCAAATTCTCATGGCCTCTCTGCATAACTGGTAAGATTTGGTTCCTCCTTGCTTGTTTATGTACCAGACTACGGACATGTTGTCCGACTGAACTGCAATGGTCCCTGGAGGTAGAAGGGGAGAAAAGTGTTGCAACGCCAGAAACACTGCCCTCATCTCCAGAACATTGATGTGCAGGTTGTACTCTAGATTGGTCCATTCTCCTTGGACTGTCTGTCCCTGAAAGATGCCCCCCACCCTATCAGGGAAGCGTCCGTGGTCATCGTAACTGTCGGAGTGGGTAGCACAAACGGTCGGCCGCCGGAGAGATTGCAACTCTGAAGCCACCAAGACAGGTGCGATTTGCAGATGTTCATGATGTGAATTTCGTGTGTCAGCGGTAACTGTTGGAATGACCATTGTGCGAATAGCAGCCATTGAAGGATTCTCATGTGCAGTCTTCCCAAGGGTATCGCAATGAGGGAAGCCGCCATGAGACCCAAAACTTTCAGAACCAGTTTTGCCAGGGATTTTTTGGACAACAGGAGAAGAGATATGTGATTCTGTAGAGAGGCTATTCTTTCTGAGGGAAGCCTTAGAATCAAGCAACGAGTATCCAATTCTGCTCCTATGAATGAGATATGCTGTGATGGCTGTAATACAGATTTTTCAAAATTTACGGAAATTCCGAGATGAACACAGAGTTCTAGTGTGTAATCCCTGGCCTGAATCAGTCGACGCTCGGTGGTGGCAGTAAGGAGCCAGTCGTCCAGATACGGAAACACCTGGAATCCTAGGCGTCTCAAGTGAGACGCTACCACTGCCATACATTTGGTGAAGACCCTGGGGGCTGAGGTCAGACCAAAGGGCAGGGCTCGAAATTGAAAGTGACTGGCTCCCAGCCGGGCGCAAGTGATCCCTGGACACACTGGCCATTTTGATGTGGTAGTACGCGTCCTTGAGATCTATTGAGCACATCCAGTCGCCCTTCTGTAAGAATGGAAGGATCGATTGAAGCGTGACCATCCGGAACTTTTCTTTCTTGACGAAAGTATTGAGCTTGCTTAGGTCCAGAATTGGCCTCCAGTCCCCTGTCTTTTTTGGAACTAAAAAGAACCTTGAGTAAGTTCCGAATCCTCTTTGGTCCGCCGGGACTGGTTGGATGACTCTTTTTTCTAGCAGCTTTGAAATTTCTATAGCTGCAGGATCTCGCGGGGCGGTACATCTGGGAGTCTTTTCTGCGGTAATGGGGGAAATAGAAATGGAATTCTGTAACCTCTGGTAATAATGCTTTTTACCCATTTGTCTGAGGTAAGACTTGGCCAGGCCTGAGGGTATAAAGCTAAGCAACCCCCGACTGCCTCCAGAGCAGGACAGTTGGGCCTCCTCTCAGGAGTGCTGGAAAGGCTTCCCAGGGAGTGTATCCCTGTCACCTTGGTTTTGCGGACCCCATCTGCCACCAGGGCGACGTCTTCCACCTCTGCCCCCCCCTGCCTCTGGAGGGGGCATCACCCTGTGTGCCTGGGAAAGAGCCTTGGGGTTTTCAAAACCACATTTTTCCACCTCGTTGCCCTTTGGGGTACGGTCTGGATGGGGTGGAAAAACGGACTCCGACAGCAGACAGAGTCTTTCCCTCTTGCTCACACCAGGTAAGGGTCTACTTTACTTTGGGGCCAAAGAGAGTGGCACCGTCAAATGGGGAGTTAGTAAAGGAAGACTTGAAGGCTTCCGCAAAGGAACATAAGCGCATCCAGGATTGCCTATGAAGGGCAATCGCTGAAGCCGCAGCCCTACTCGACCCTTCGGCTGCATATGAAATGAGAAGGAAGAATGGAAGAGTTCACAATTGATGTAAGGTTATTGAGTTGTGCTGTAACTTTTTCCGCGACAGCAGCATCTGTAGTACCCTGGAGGGTATCTCCCAACTCTTTGATTAGATCCCTCTGTAAACGTGTGAAATGCATCAAATAGTTCAGCGATCACATGGAGAAAGCCGCTGAACTAAAAATGCGCTTCCCATACCTGTCCATAGTCCTAGAATCTCTGTTAGGCGGATGGACAGATGAGGAAGATTCAGACATCTCCTTCTTAGTGGCAGCTGCCACCACCATAGCGTCCACTGGAACTCCTTTTGTGAGATATGCCTTGTCTTGAGGGGCCGTAATATATTTATTAGGCTTTCTAGGGACTAGCTCCACTGTGTCAGGTGTCTCCCACGCCCTTCGAGCAATCAATTCCATCAACTCATCGAAGGGCGGAGTGACCCAGGAGGAAGAAAGGCGAGCACCGAATGCCTTCAGCAAGACTGACATCCTCAGAAGGGGGTAGGGCTTGCCAATCACCTCTCTGTTTCAGGATCTCCAGGATGTCAGAAAAGGAGACATCCTCTGAGGGTGATTTAGGGGACCCTTCCGACTCATCCAAGTCAGTGTCTGATGTTAAGGATTCTTGTGGAGAATCCAAGTGTCTCCTCTTACACAATCTTTTCCTCGGAACTTCCTCGGGGGGGGGGCATCCGATGAAGCCTCCGAGGAAGAAGGGGCTCCCTCTGGGAGTGGCTGAGACACTGGTGCTCGACGCTTTGAAGTAGCCGTGGGTGCAGAGGAGGATAACGGGCATTTATGGGAAGGAGAGGCTATCTCTGCTGAAGTGGTTGTCTGAGTCGACAACACCTTCCTCATCAGGTCGAAGGCCCCTGGGTCCCGAGTCGAAGAATCCCTCGGTTCCGAAGAAGGCGGAGAGATCCCGGAGACGGGGACCGAGGGCATCGACCCCGAGGACGGAGCCGAGTCGATCCGTGCCGAGGCACCGAGAGGGAGAGTCGGAACCGAAACATCTGTTCGACTCACAGTCCCCGAACCAAGGACAGATCGTCGGCTCCGCGATTCCGGTAATGGATCCGTCGGAGTCGAGGTGAACGTGCCGACCGAGAGAAAGACGGCTCCGGCACCGAGGGCTCCATGATCATCAGATCAGCCTCTCCCGGCTCCGAAGGCTGGATAGGCCTCGGAGGAGGAACAGATGGAGATAAGGGAAGGCCTTCGAGTCTCGACACCAACTGGGAAGAGACTGAGATGAGTTTGGACAAGGCCGTATTCTCCATTAACTTCTGCACCACACGGTCTGCATCGGAGTCAGAGAGGGGCCTAGAAGAACGCGTCGAAGGAATCGAAGACGGAGCCGACCTCAAGAGCACAGGAGGTGGAAGTTCCGTCACCGGTTCCAAGACTCGATGACATGGGCTCCGACGTCTTCGATTCCTTCGAGGATTTAGATGCCTGGTCCGATTTATCAAGAGCCTCTTGAAATGCAGGCTTCAAAAGGCCTCTGTCCATGAGCTTCCTGTGCCTATCTGTCATGACTCTTCCACTGAAAGAATGACAAATGGAGCAGTCTTCTTGCAGGTGGAGAGGGCCAAGACAGTAGACGCAGGAGCTATGGTTATCTGTGACAGACATTTTCTGTCCACATTGGCACCGTTTAAAGCCTAACTTCGCTTTCTCAGACATAATCAATATAATATGAACAGTCAAATCTAGTAAAGTTATATAAATGTCTACACAGTCCTGATACAGACAGTCACAGCCAAGAACACTAATGGTAATACACAATTAGAAGTTTAGTCAAATCCAGAATTTTGTCAAATCCAGCAGTAAATTCAAAGTTAGTGGGTGGGGTAGGCCCCGAGGGAACTAACTAACTATATATATTAAAAAATATATACGTAAGGATAAGAAACCCTCAACTCACTACACACACAACACACAATAAAGACTTAAAAGTGAAAGTAGAAGAACTATCTAAGAAATCTTAGACAAAAAATGCAATCTTATCTGCCAGGTGGTCTGAGCTCATCAAAATTGATGCAAACGTTGCAGCAGCAAACTAGATCTGGGGTAAAGGCAGAGGGAATTGTGGGAGACAGGTTGGTCTCGAGCTTCTTCTCGATGCAGAGCTTTGCCAAGCGGCCGACTCGGAGCCGAGGATCGGCTCCGAACCATGTGTAAGAACAAACGGTAAGATTGAACACTCTCACATCATCCATTACTAGTTCGGCACAAAGCTGGACCTTCACTTTTAGATTTCTGACATACCTAAATAATTCCTTCTGATTATCTTTAACTAGGGATGCTATTTTAGGTTTACAAGGGGCTTTAGAGGACTTTTCAAGATAGCTAATTTCCTTGTTCAATCTGTAGAAGGTGTCCTTCCTCTGCTGAGTCAGTTTCCTCTTGTTCTTAGACATTACTTTCTTCCACTTGTATAATCCATGCATGCTTGATGCCTACTAGGGTGGCTTGTTTTCTGTGAGGAACTTGTTTTGATCTGTTCATGTTCAGCTGACTCTATACATTTGTATAGCTGTTTATACAGGCCATTTGTGTATCCCTCTGGATAACAGTCATTGTTGAGAATGGTAGTAGGGGCTTTGCAACTTTTTATAGCATTGGTTAGTAGCCTATAGTTTGCTTTGGATAAATGTTTCATCATTTCTGCTCTTGAGGGGATGTCGGGTATGTTTGTGAATGTAAATGACACTGAATTTTGATCTGACCTGACCAGGGGAACAACACACAGGGATTAGTACAGAGAACCACTGTGTTGGTCAGTATTAAGTCTAGGACATTCAAGATGTGTATTAACAAAGTCCAGGAACCTTATGGTGAGTGTGTTTGTGCACATATGACTCCAAATTGATGGAAGGATAATTGAAATCACACATGACCGATATGTTTGGCTGTCTGGTGAGTGACTTAATTAGGTCCAAGTAGGCAGACCAGTCTTTGTGGTTCATAGTGGGGAACCTGTAGCTATCAATGATATGTAAGGGGGTTTTACATACAGTTAGTTGGACTTGCAGTAGTGCTACAGAGTCATACTCATTGACCAGTTTTGTGGTGTATTTGTCTTTAATGAAGATATACACTCCTCCGCCTTTGGTTTTTTCACACTTGTTTTGATGTGTGATCGAGTATAAGGTATTGTACCCCTGCATGGTCAGGGTGCTCTCTGCAGCCTTGAACCATGTCTGGTTGACTACACAGACATCTTAAAAGGTAAAGAGTTCTTCTAGTGAGTGCAGTTTCTGATTTACACTCCTTGCATTAAGCAGCATAACCTTCAGTTTGCCTGTGATGGATTATTTTAAGTTGGGACTTTAGTTGTTATGACATTGCCTAAAAGGCCACTATGGGGGAGGCAAGCACCTTCATATAGTACAGTGAGGTATGTCTCCAATCATTCAGTGCAACATGGACTATGACAGAGTCATAATGGTACTTGTTGAGAGACGTGCGTGGGTGTGTGATCTGATGGACCCTGGTATGTGACAGGCAGCTGACCGTGACCTTTTCCTTGTCCAGCCTGGTTAGGGGGACATCTGTGTGCCTCAATATGAGTCACTTATGAGCAAGACATTTGGTTTTGAGTTTTTTTGCCTGAGGGGCTTATTGGCTAAGACACTGGTATGTGTATTATTATGCGCAATGGATTCTTAGGAGGTCTCCAATCTTTAGTTAGGTTTCTAGTGAGTACTTTTGCGTATGCTGGTTTATGTGCTGTGAGCTTATGTGCAAGAGGTGAATTGTGTGTGTTGAGAACATATTTGATATCTGGTTTGTTGTTATGTGAGAGAACTGATTCCAAATTCATAGTATAGGTACAGCTCTCACATGTTGTATTAGTTTGTTTTAGCAGTAACTGGTTGTCAGTATACATGAGGCAATTGCTCTGTTGCCTCAGAATGCCCATGTAAATCAGGCTGCCTGGAGAAATGATAGGAAATTGTCCATCCATTATGGAAGGTGGATACTGTAATAACTAGTGAGGAGTGGGCTAGATGGACCAAGATTTGGTGTGAGACTAACAAAATGTGCTTATTCTATGCAGGTCTAGGGTTATAAAAATGTGTCAATGTTTCACAATGCACAACTGAGTTGCTCACGGAGCAGCAGTGCAAGCTCTGACCAGCTACAGTAAACGGAGTGCAAACACCTCAAAACACAACACTGGAATACAAGCAAAGTTAAACTATTTTAAACAAGTAAACATGAGGGAAATGACAATAGTGAGCCTTATCCCAGCACTCCCAAAGGCATATGGGCTCTTGGCTGCACAGTTCCACCACAAGGGTGCAGCGGGGCCTTCTTAATGTAAGAGGGCTGGTTTTAGTGCTCCATTGATACCAAACAGTCTAGATTCAGCAAGCCTTAATCAAGTCTATGCTATAAAATGCAGAAGTACTAGAATTTCAAAGTGCAAAAAATTGCAATCACAACTGAAGAACAAAGAGTTTAAATAAAGCAGCAATTCAGTAGAATACTCAAACAAGAGTGGAGACAAGAAGCCTTCCTAGTGTGAAATAAGTGTTCTGATACACAAGTGCTTAAACCAGAGCTAAGACACTCTCAGAATAACAGACACAATAAGCCTTCAACCAGCCATTCCCATCTTAGAAGGGTTTAGGCTATCCTGCCCTGCCACAAGGGTCTACACCACAAACCTTCCTAATGTAAAATCACTGGTTTGGAGGCCAAGTGCTTAAACCATAACAAAGAGACTTAGAACAACAGCCACAATAAGCATTCAACCAGCAATTCCCAGCTCAGAAGGGCAGAGGCTACCCTGTCCTCCCACCAGAGTGTAGACTACAAACCTTCTTAATGTAAGACAACTGGCCTGAAGCCCAAGTGCTTAAACCAAAAGTAAAAGGCTTAGAATAACAGTAACAATGTAATGCAATATCAGATAGATGACAGTGACATGTCTTTTAATCTACCCACATGTATCATGTCATGGTTAGTAGGTCCTGTGCTATCTTGACGAGCAAGCTCTGTGGTCAGTCCAGCTGCTGCATGTGTCTGGTGAGGTTCCTGCAAAAGACAGCATTATACTGTATTAGTGTTCTGATGAGTTCAACTACAGGGTTATCATAAAATCCTGAGATCTGAATGTGATGACATGTCTTATGATGTGTACCATATATATGTCCTGGAAAACATTAAAGAGAAAAGTTATAAAGTAATAAGACACATTGCAGTTCCTGACTTCACAAGCCATACAAGAGAATATACTAGAAAGTACTGTCATGATGATGTTATCCACTGTACATTTAGCAAGGCAAATATACCTGGCAGGTACAATTATTAGTTCAACAACATAAATGCAAATATACAAGGCACTAATGTAGCTATGCACCCTGTGTATCAGACACAAAGCTTTTGTTTCTCTGAATCCAAAAGAGAGAAAACAGGGATATGGCACAGTTATAATCACTTGCACAGGGTGCTGGGGGCAGGAGGCCTTGATTTACATAAAACATCAGTGAGTGTGTGTGAGGGAGAAAGGGAAGCAGGCAGGATGTGTGTGTGTCTCTCTCTCTCTGTAGGGGGTCCTTCATATGAAAGTGGTGTGTGAGAGTCTGCATGAAACAGTCAAGCTCAGTGCTAGCTCCACCTCTTGGTATGTTGGACAGGTGTGAGATGTGCATATTAGAGGTGTCAGTTCATCGTTATTTCCCCTGACCATGGGAACTGGCTCTGCCAGGAGTTGCACTAGCACCTCCATGCCAAAGTTCAGATGGAGTGCCGCTACTTGAGCATGACCAATGTCTGCTGGAAATGCTCCCTTCACAGGATTGCCCAGGACCATGACCCCATGGCCTGCCATGTCTGGATGTGGACAGCACACTCTACAATGGACCAGCAGAAGTACTGCTACTATAGGAGCATGATCAGGAACAGCCAAGTTGGCTCTCAGCAGATGTTGTGGCTGACCTACACTCATGAGGATGCCATTCCATTCCCAGCAGATGTTCCATCACAAACACTTCTCAGTCCAATCCAAACACCCCTCATTCCAACGTGTCATTCATCTGACCCAGGGAATCGGCGACAAGGTGGCAACAGTCACACATGCCAGACTGTGCCATATCTACAACCCTGGCATTTGTCTAGAGCACCTTTCTGAACATGCTGTGCTCCATGATGGACCTAAATATACATTGAGTGACATGGGAAGTGACACCTGCAGCAGATGGAGGAGGGACAGAAGGCCCCTTCTGAGCACACCCATCAACCCTCCTGCATGGCAACTCACCGACACTTTGGCTATGACCAGACTCAAAAGGCATTGAAGCTGCAGTAGCCACACTTCCCTGCTCAATGCCATCACCCTCCACCTGTCCTATATCTGTGGGCAGAGTGGACTGGGTAGGAAAAGGCCTACTGGCAGTGTCCTGGGAAAAAGAAAATGGGGTGGCCGGATGTCAACCTCTGTCTCAGATTCAACTTCTATACCCCCCAACTATGCCTCAGTTTCACCACCATCATCATCAGTGTCTAATGAGACACTGACATCAGGTGGCAGAGGGCTCACGCTCCCACTGTCATGATCACCTGCTATAAAAAGGGAGAAACACAGACATACATTAATACTTGCACTACTATGTTGCAATATATGCTAAACAACCAACAGTGCTACCACTGTTACAGACAGTACAGCAATACACACAATGGGCCTAAAATTACACATTAGATTTCTAGAAACTTATCTGCAGTACTAAAATAACTTGATTTGACTTACCACCTGCAGGAGGCCTACGTTGCTAGTTTCCTGATGGTCCTGAAATAAGTTGAGCATGACGTAAGGCCAAGATCATCACATTTAACAGTAAGAAAGGAAGTAACTACATGTACTCCTCTCAATCATTATGATGTGTTACTTTAACAAGAGCATGGCTGACAACTCCATACTGAGCTTATGAGTGTTCTAATATTCAACCACCCCAAAAAACACGTGACACAGAATTAATTTTTATTTCAATTGTTTTACTATGCAACAGTATTGAACTGATCATATAACAAAGCCTACCTAGAAGTTCTTACTGGGACTGAGAAGGAGGTGCACCCACATCAATGACATTTTGCGGGCAACTCTGCTGTGAGTTGTCCTGTGTCAGAAGATTCATCAGAAATTCCTCATTGGGGGTGAGAGGTGGTTCTGCAGCAGGCCTACCTCTGGTTACTTTCTGGTCTCGGATAACAGCAGCTGCATGCTTCCATGCAGAAGTGAGCATGTCAGTGGCCTGTAGTGCACATGCTCATAAGAACAGCCATGGCTGCCCACAGCATTTATGTTAGCAATGATTTGCTGCTGTATCCTCAGCCTCTCTGGCATATTGGGATGGCCCCTTCCAAGAAGAAAAGGGCCATGTTAACATAGCACATCCACTATTATTGTGTTTTCTGCCTCACTAAACGGGGGGGGGGGTCTGTGCTTCAATGACAGTCTTGGTCCTAAAACACAACAGAATGATAACCATTTTGCTATTAAAACATATTTGAAATGCTAAATGCTGCATTCAAGGATCTGTACCTGAAACCTGATATATATATATATACACACCACATTTTTTTTCATGTATTGTCAATCATTTTCTGTCTAGGCTGCATTTCAGATTTACAAGGTAAGGCTTAAATATTTACTGTAGTGTATAATACTATTATGACATGTCTTTGTATTTCATTAGCTGATACAGTAATCTACTACAAGGTGGGAGATTTGTACAGAAATTAATGACACATGTGACAGCAGAGAGTTATTTTACTTGTATGTGTCTATTAGCAAGTAATAGGCCTCATGCCTCAAAGATTCACACACTGATACCTCCAGAAAGTAATGATGATCACTGCATGCCCTACATCCCATACATTTGAAATGGGAAATTATAACAGAGAAGTTCAAAAGTATTGAAACAGATAGCATTTTCTGGCTTCACCACCCTCACAAGATCAAGCCAGCAGGATGCAAAAAGTACAGTTGTGTACACTTACCATAAATGTAGATGCTCAAGTGTATTCACTGTTGCAGTCATCACACTTGGGTTATCTGCATGCAGGTAGCCCTTAGTCGGCCCGAATACCAGAGTCTTGGGATTTCTGCGTCGGATGAAGTCATCACTTCCATGACGTCAGGTCGTCAGGGGTATAAAACATGCAGCTGACACCATTACATCAGTTTTTCTTGCCCCAAATGTCAGGAGCCCCCCAAATAGGAAGCTATTATATGGTGTGGAACACCACCAGTAAAAAGTAAATACCACTGCCATTAAAAATGGTCATAAAGAGGCTAGGTAGAAAGGATAGAGAAAACCAGGGAACTGGAGGGAGGGAAACCAGGACTGCAACAGTGAATACACTCGAACATCTACATTTATGGTAAGTGTACACAACTGTACTATGGTCTTCATGTTTCACTGTTGCAGTCATCACACTTGGGTTGATTCCCAAAGCTGAGGAAGGGTGGAGGCAGTCAAATAGTGTTAGGGCTGACTAGCAGGCCTTGTAAGACTTCTGTAGCAAATCCGGCTCTGGATTTAGAAAAAACAGGTAAGTGGTAAAGCTTGGTGAAGGTGTGTACAGAACTCCAGGTTGCAGCTTCCAGAATGTCCCTGGTAGGGACTCCCCTGAGAAATGCAGTAGAGGTGGAAGTAGCCCTAGTGGAATGTGTTCTGATCCCCTGTGGGGTAGGTTTTCCATAGTGCTTGTAGCAGAAATGGATTTAGTGTGCTATCCATTTGGAAATGGTTTGCTTTGAAATGGCCTTGCCCTCTGCCCCTTTAGCAAAGCTGACTAGCAGCTGGTCAGATTTTCTTAAAGGTTTAGTCCTGTCAGGGTAGAACCTGAGCTGTCTGTGCACGTCCAAGTAGTGCAGGATCCTTTCCCCTTTATTCTGAGGATTAGGGAAGAAGGTTGGCAAATTAATGGATTAGTTTAGAGCCACACTGGACACCACCTTAGACATAAAGGATGGGTTAGTCCTGAGGGAAACCCTGTCAGCATGAAAAATAATGAAGGGTTCCACAGCCATTAGTGCCTGTAACTCAGACACTCTTCTTGCTGAAGTTATGGCTAGAAGCAAGGCTGTTTTCCAAGAGAGGAATTTTAACTCTGCTGAAGCAGCAGGTTCAAAAGGGGGAAGCATGAGCTTTTCCAGTACAAAGTTAAGGTCCTAGGCAGGGGTGGGAGCTCTCCTAGGGGGCCTTAAGTTGTTAGTCCCTCTAAGGAACTGTTTGATGAGAGGGTGAGAAAATAGAGGTGGCTCAGTATTATAATGAGCTGAGATGGCAGAGGCATGAATCTCAATGGAGGAGAAGGACAGGCCTCTCTGGAGCAGCTCTGCTAGGTAATCAAGGATTTAAAGTAAGGAGGGCACTGCTGTGTCCTTTCCATGAGACTAATTCCAAGAACAATATCTTTTCCACTTTTCAGCATAGGATTTCCAAGTACTAGGCCTTCTGGCCTCAAGAATGACGTCCAGCACCTGTTTGCTGAGGGTTGCTGGTGGTGTATTCAGGGGATAAGCCAGGCTGCAAGGTTTAGGGTTTGCAACCATGGATGCAAAATCTGTCCCACCTGCTGAGACAGCAGGGAAGGTGTCTGATGGGGGTGTCAGGGTGGCACTGTTGTCAGACTGTGTAGGAGTGGGTACCAGTGCTGGTGTGAACAGTCTGGGGAAATAAGAATTGCCCTTGGCCTGTCCTGTTTGATCTTGAGTAGCACTTTCGAGAGGAGGGGCAGAGGGGGGAAAGGCATAAATTGAGAGGTTTTCCTGTTTGAAGGATAGGGCATCCACCTTCCAGGCCCTGCTGTGAGGGTTCCTGGTGCAGAATTTGCTCATCTGGTGGTTTTCAGGGAAGCAAAGAGGTCCACCTCCAGTGTCCCCCACCTCTGGATTAGAAGGTTGAAGGTGTTGGGCTCCAATTTCCACTCATGTTGGTCCAGTGAATTTTGTTTGCCTGGCAGGAATTGAGCTTGTAGATGCACTTGGTTGCTCAAGGCTGTGTTCCACAGGGCCATGGCTAACCTGCAGAGTGGGTAAGAATGGGTTCCCCTCTTCTTGTTTATGTACCACATAACTGTGGTGTTGTCTGTTTTTATCAGTAGCTGTCCTGGAAGGATTGGGTATTTGAAGGCTGTCAGAGCATTCGGTATAGCTAGCATCTCTTTTTGATTGATATGCAGGAGAATTTGTCCTGGGCTCAACTTGCCTGAATGCATTTGCCTGCCATGTGAGCACCCATGCATAGTCTGATGTGTCTGTTGTCAGGGTTTGGGTGGCGAAGGTTTGAGTAAAAGGCAGTCCCATGTTGTGGTTGCATGTTTCTGCCCACCAAATGAACTCTGCCCTTAGACAAGGTATGAGAGGAATGACTGTTTCCAGGTCCTGAGAATGTTGACACCAAAGACTTTTTAAGTACCACTGAAGTTTCCTCATATGCAGTCTTGCATATGGAATTAGCAGAATGCATGAGGCCATGAACCCTAGGGCTTGCAGTATTTTCCTTGCAGATAGCTGGGTTTTGGTGGCCATTTGTTTGAAGTAGTTGGTCAAATAGACCTGTTTTTCTGTAGTGAGAAATGCCATCTGGGAAGTTGTGTTCAAGCTTGCTCCCAGGAATACAATTTTTTAACTGGGCACCAGTTGTGATTTCTTTTGATTGATGGTGTACCCCAATGAAGCTAGGAGTCTTTTTACAAATGCCAGGTGCTGAAGAAGCAATTTCTGACTGTCTGCCTGAATCAGGCAATCATCCAAGTATGGGAAAATTTGGACATTTCTCTGCCTGCAGTATGCAATGCTGGAGCCAGGCACTTTGTGAATACTCTGGTCACAGTAGATAAGCCAAAGGAAAGTGCAGAGAACTGATAGTGCATAGAGCCTGCCCTGAAACATAGATATTTCCTGCAAGACTCCCTTATGGGGATGTGCAGATAAGCTTCTTTTAAGTCTAGGGTGACTAACTAGGCATCCTTGGCTAGCATAGGGAGAAGTTGTTGCAGGGTAAGCATTTTGAATTTTTGGACCACCAGAAAGGTGTTGAGAATTGATAGATCCAGGATTGGGTGCCAAGAGCCCTCTTTTCTGGGCACCAGGAACAGTCTGGAGTAGAAACCCTGTCACCTTTGTTCTACTGGAACAGGTTGAATAGCCCTAATATTGAGCAGGGAAAGTACTTGTTTTTGAGCCTCTGCCCACTGGTTTGGAGGAAGGTTTGGAAACCCGCTTGGGGTTGGCAGTGAATGGACGTAGAATCTGTATCCCCGGGATACAATGTTTAGAACCCATCAGTTCTGGGTAATGGACAGTCAGTTTTTTGCATGAAGGGCAAGTTTTCCTCCTAGGGATGCAAGTAACTGGGCAGGGCTGGGAAGGATAATTGAAAAGTCATTGTGAACTTTTCCATAAGGGGGTGGCTTACCACTCCCTGTTTTTGAGGTGGGAGCACTCCATTGTTTAGATCTCTGCATACCCTGAGACTGTAGTCTTGGTGGTCTGTTTCCCCTGGGTTTGGACTGAGATGACCTGGAAGGAGCTGGAAAGGACCAGTTTTTAGAAGTCCAGTGCCTACTGAATCTAGGTGGCTGCACCTGTAAGAATTATTTGACAGTTTGCATAGATTTAGCTTTTTCTTCCATCTTTTTAAGAACTTCTTCTGCTTTGGTGCCATACAAATGGTCCTGATTTAAAGGAGCATCTAGTAATTTTGATTTGACATGATCTGGCAAGATTTGTTCCTTCAGCCAAGCATGCCTTCTCAGTATAGACCCAGTGACTGCAGCCCTGCGAGATGCTTCTAGGGCATCAAAGCCACACTGCAACGTATGCTTACTAACTTGGTTTGCAGAATGCATTAACTCTTGTAAATCTTTATTTTCTGCACAATCTGGAAGTAACACCATTTTTGTTTAATTAATTCCATAATATGTTGCTGGTACTTCAACATGTGTAATTGGCAATTCAATGCCCTGATGGCAAGAAGTGCAGAAGGATATACCTTCTTACCCCATCTGTCTAAAGCTCTTGAATCCCTGTCTGAAGGGGTAGGGGTTTTGACTGTAGTAGCCTTAATGCCTTTAGGTCCCTGGGAAATGGTCTCTGAACTACACAGTAGGATTCCTAAAGAGAAATTTGTGACAATCAGGTACTCTTTAGTACCTGTCAGGTTTTGTAGGGACAGGTGGTAAAGTCTCTGGATTAAGACTGGATTCCATGAAGACATCATCTACAATATCTAGGACAGGGGGTATAGCTAGAGGCTCGTGCTGAGGCAACTCTAAAAATTCTCTGAGTCTCTTTTTGGACTGAGGGTAGTCCTGGCATTCCCAGCGGAAATGCTCTCTTAAAGTATGCAAAATTTCACCATAAGAAAAATCCTCTGGAGGGAGGCAGAGGGAATGGATTCCTCTACATCTGAATCCTCATAGGTTGATAAGGGTATGTCCTGGTAATCAGAAGGGTCAAAGTCATCAGACTCCTGGTCGGTAGAATCAGAAGGAAACTCAATTCTTTTTCTTTTAGCAGGGAAGGCTGGCTTCCCCTAATTAGGGTAATAAGGTCTTCAGCCATTCTAAGCATTTGTTTTTGGGCATGGGAGCTTGAGCATGTGCTTTGGTCATCAGTTTTCTAGGTGTAGTGCGTACTCTGGGCCTGAGAAACTTGGTAGTTTTAGCTAAAAGTGAAGTTGTCAGTTTAATGCGAACATCAGTAAGTCAGAACACACCCTCAGAAGCCGGTGCCTGCACAGCAGCTCCTGGACCCATCCAAGGTAGAGACATCTGCAGGTTCCATAGTCGAAAAAGCATCTTGCGGCTCCAAATGGGTCTCAGCAGAGGCCTGTGAATCTGTAGAAGCAGGCATCGGGGGCTGTAAAGGCGCCTCACTGAGTACCGGTGGACTGGCGACTAGCTTAACCAAAGCATCATCTACGGTTTTGGACCTATGCGGTCTGTCTCTGTCTTTATCTTTACATCTTTTTTGAAGATCGGTAGTTGGATGGCTTATTGAAGCCATTTCGGAATACAGAAAACAAGAGCGAAAGAATTTAGCAACAAAGATAGCCCGACGACGAATGGTTCGGCGTTAAACAAGGCACAAAACCAACAGCGAGGGACGTTGTTGTCTGGGCCTAAACAGGTGACGCAGTAAGAATGAAAATCTCTGTGAGGTATTTGCTTTCCACAGGTAAGACAATTGTTAACTTTTTCTGACATCGGTTAGAGCAAGAAAAAAAGGATCCCCAATGGGGAACTTAGCTTTAAAAGATGTCAGGTTTGAAACTCGAAAAACAAAAATTTCAGGTAGCGGCTGACCAGTATTTGCAAAATGCTTCTGCTTAGGGTTCCTTCTCAGCAAGAAAGACTGATGTAATGGCATTGTCTGCATGTTTTATACCCCTGACGATTTGACGTCATGGAAGAGGCGACAGCATCCGAAGCAGAAATCCCAAGACTCTGGTATTTGGGCCGACTGAGGGCTACCTGCAGGCAGATAACCCAAGTGTGATGACTGCAACAGTGAAACATGAAGAACATCAAAGACAGTAACAAGAACATAGCCTTGTTTATGCTATAACAGTATCTCAGCATGAATCCACCCCCTTGAAAGAACATTATACCCTTGCATGTTCCGTGACAGGAACCTACCTTTGCTCCCCAGCCCAAAACAGTAGTCTATGCTTGTTTGTGGCATCCAACCTTCCATTAATTTGATGGCAACTGCTTAGCGTATTGTCCCCAGTAAATATCCTCACATATTTTAAGATAAATTACACAGACTAGCTTACACACTGCATGTCTCTTGAGTACTGGTCAGATAACTGACGAATGACCAAGAAACACAGAAAGGTAGGACACGGCTGTATATTTGCAAGGAATTATCATAGCAGGTTGTGTGATCAGTAAGTGCACTACATCCAAATATATTACATAGAATACATTTACAAATGAAATGAAATAACATCCAGCAACCACCCCAACAACAGCATACAAAATTTATTCAAGAGATAAAACTGGATAAGTGCTTTCACACAGTGTGTGCTTCTTCAGATCCATTAACACAAACAAGAAACCCACATATAAAACACATAAGAAATTAAGAACAGCCAATAAAAGACAAGCATTAAAAGCACGATAATGGTTAACTAACTCACTGATGAGACCTGTGTTTCTTCAGAGCTGGTTTTAAAGGCATATTGGCATTAATCCCTGGTGCTTTATCTGCCTACATCCTAACTATCTATTACATTTCTGCTATTTCCACTCTATTATTTAAATCACCCCCCTCCCCTTTACTCACTGGAACCAACTGCAACACTACAAATTCAAACATATGTCCTTCATTAGCTGAAACATGCTTTGCTAAGGCATTAAGGGAATTCCTATTCCTAATATCATATAAATGCTGAAGGATGCACTCTTTAAGCATCCGAACAGTCTTTCTTATGTAGAAAGATGGACATATTCTACATTTAGCTTGGTAAACTAAATTCTGAGAATTCTTCTCTGAATACATATCTATAACTCCCCTACTCAAACTTAGAGCAGCAAAGTTATAACACAGTAATTTAAGCACATATAATAAAATGTTCAAAAGCAGAGTGGAGGAAGTACATATTTACTAAGCATTTTATTTGCACTTTTTAATGGATTTTTTTAGGATTGATTGAGTTGGGGAACTTACTATATTACTTATTTTTTATACTTTTTATTTTTATTGTTCTTGTATTTTTATCTTGAGTGTGTTTTAAAAGGACCGTGTTCTTTTTCATGAAACTTGTGGATTAATGTAGTATTCAAAGACTTTTCAATGATGCTTTTAACATCTTTTTAATGTGTTTTAATTCAATAATTATTTTTATGGCTATGAATTATTTTTATGGTAGATCCACAGGCATTTTTTAATCATTACAAATGTTTCATTTTAATAAAAAACCACTAGAGGGAGCTCTATGGTAAAGAATAGTCAAGTCAGTTTTAAAGAATATTAATTCGGTATTAACACTATTAATTATTAATTATTTTTTATTAAAGGGATGGATTTTATGTGATAGTTGAATAATAAATACATTTTTTAACATAAAGTGGTTATTAAAATCACAATGGACTTTTAAAATCACAACAGGTTTTAAACTTGTATTTTGCTTGTTTTTTTACAAACTAGTAAGCAATCAATATGTATTAATTTGACTTAGAATGTGATTGGTTAATTATCACATTGTAGTCTTTTTGCCAAGTATATATGAGGTACAGATTAATGTCAGCCCACATCTGATGAAGTATGTTCTAAATGAAAATGTACTGTGAACGTTTATGGTAGATTTTTTTGTGCCTAATAAAAGTTTTGAGAAGGATTCTAGGCTGTTCGGGGCTTTATTGTTTCGCCATGGAGGCTTCTTTCTTGGTTTACTGGTGTTTACTTTGAAGCCATGTGGATTTTATTTGGGTATCTTGAGGCAGTGTAGCAAATGTCTCATGTACACTGACAACCCCCAACTCCTAAATCACCCAAGTACAATCTGTGAGAGATGCATCTACACTAAGAATCTGGAATCCTTGCTCTCTCATGCACAGAAAAGTAGCACTGAACAGGATTGTCAGGTTACATACTACAGCTCCTACACAAATCATAAACTCAACACATAAACCATCATAGGCAAAGGTACTCACCAGAAACCTACCTAAAGATCAGAAACCTTCCAAACATAAACATGCTATACCTAATACAGCACCTAAAGAACTCAATATACATAAGAACACAAGCACCAGTGTCTCACCAATTAAGCCCCTAAGGCAAAGCAAATCTAAACCAAATTTTGTAATCATAGGTGACTCCACTGTGAGACACACAGATGTCCCACTCACCAGGCTGGACAAGGATAAGGACATGGCCAGCTGTCTATCAAGTGCCAGGATGCATCAGATCACACATGCACTCAAGTCTCTCAAGACTCCATCATAGCTGATGTTGGTGTGAATGACCTCAGATATACTTCACTAGACTATATGAAGAGGGACATCACTGAGCTTTATGAATATGTGTCCAAGGCAGGCATGTCCCTAGCCTTGAGCAGCATTTTACCCTCACCGAGGATGATACCACAATATAAACAAAAAATTACTGACTTCAACAACTGGCTTAGTTTCTAGTGTCGGCCTGGGGTGACACAATTTGTCAGAGATGGTCTTCATCTGTCACTTCTAGGCTTTCAGTTACTGGCTAAGGCACTTACCTCCCCATATTGCCTTTTTCCGACAAGGTCTCGAGAACAAAATTTCTGACGTGAAAATATTACTTACAAATAAAATAAAGGTTATGCTGCTAAATGCTAGGAGTTTAAATCAGAAACAGCACTCTATGGAAGCACTCCTCTCCCTGGAGGATGTTGACATCTGTGCAGTCACAGAAACTTGGTTTAGGGCTGCAGAGTAGCCAGGCCTTGCAAGGCTACAATGCCTTCCACACTTTCAGACTGGAAACTGAACGTGTGAGAACCAAAGGAGGAGGAGTATCTATCTTCATCAAAGATAAATTCACCTCTAGACTGGTTAGACAGGAAAACTCCATGGAATTACTCCAAGTTCAACTAACTGTGGATAAGAACCCCCTTTAAGTCATTGTGAGCTATAGGCCCCCTTGAATGAACCGAGATACCCATGGTGCTTATTTGGACCTACTTGAGTCAATCAAATTACAATCAAACACTCTAGTCATAGGCAATTTTAACTATCCCTCCATTGACTGGGAAACTTATACAAGTACCAACATGCTTGCACAAGGGTTCCTGGACTTTGTTAACATTAATGCCCTGGAACAAATAATATGCACCCCCACAAGGGGCTCAAATATTCTTGACCTGGTCCTCACTAACATGGGTGACCATTGCACCACCACAAGTATAGGACCTTCACTGGTTAAATCTAATCACAAATCAGTCACATTTGAAGTAGCTATAACACCTAAACCCCTCTCAGGCAAAATCAGGATGAAAACTTTCACCAAAGCTAATTATAGCTTCCTAAGTGATGGCATAAGTAATTTCCAAGCTCCTGTTCCCACAGATGGCACTGGCAACTGTACTAAGGTATACACAAATGCCCTGTACAAACACTTACAAAATGCATTGACACAGCTGTACCTGATAGGATCAAAAAAAGTTCCTCAAGAAAAAACAAGCCTCCCTGGTGGACATCTAGCATTAATAAGTTATACAACAAGAGGAAGAAGTTACTGTCTAAGAATAAAAAAGAGAGGTCCCAGCACTGGAAGAACATCCTCCTCTGTTTGAACAAACAAATAAGACAACTTGTAAAATCCTATAAGGGCAACTTTGAAAAAATTTTAGCAACCATAGCTGAGAAAAACCATAAGGCATTCTTCAGATATATCCATAGCCTAAAAGGTAGGACCCAGATGTGTGCTGAACTAGCACTTGATCTTGTGAAAATAGCTAACCTATTACCTAACAGGTATGGCAAAAATTTCACCCCCCCCCTGTCTCCTCCAAACATTCCACAAAGCATTTTCTCTACATCTCCCCACCTTGAATCTCCAAAGAGCAAGTCATTAATGCTCTCTCCAAGGCCAGAAACACAGCCTCTATAGGACCAGATGGCATCTCGGGTTGCATTTTAAATGGTCTAAAACAGAGTTAGCAACTCTGTTAGGTACTATCTTCAGCCACACCATGAGTACTGGTTTTGTCCCGCTGAATGGAAAACAGCAACATTCATCCCCCTTCATAAAAGGGGTACAGCAACAAACTCTGGGAACTACAGACCCATAAGCTTAACCAGCCTTATTGGTAAGGCCATGGAATGAATCCTCATGGACCCTATAAATAAGGATATAGGTGATCTCTAAACCCTTGATCTGACATAGTCATGTTTGTTAAACCTGGTGGACCTCTTCAAAAACATCAGCAGAGCCACAGACAAAGGCATATCTATACATACAGCCTACCTTGACTTAGCCAAGGCCTTTGACACAATCCCATATTGCAGCATCATTGATAAACTCTCCCAGTTGAGTATCAACCCTTATGTCATCAGGTGGGTTTATAACTGGCCCACTGACAGATCACAGTCACAGTTGGGGACTTTACCTCAACCAACAGGCCCGACATCACTGAATTAGAAGCTATGTCCTTACCATAAAACACATTCATGCCAAAACAACATAACTGCAAGAACATCTATACATATATATATATATATATATATATATATATATATATACATATATACACAACAACTGCGTGTGCAGAGAGCAGAAAGCCAAACCAGGCACCACCAAAAATACGTTCTTCCTGAGGGAGGGAGGGGAAAGAATAAGAGAAAGATGAAGATAGACACTGGATGGTAATGGTAAGTGAGACATAACTATAAATAGTGTGAACTCACGGGAGAACGTTCTAAGCACAGGTGGAACCAAAAAGGTTGCCCTGTCCTAAAACCTGTCTACCCTTGTAAAAGAAATGTATGTGTGGTTTTAGACCCAGTGGCAGCTGCAAAAATAGTCTAATATGGTAAGCAAGCTGCATAGCCAGGGTGTGATCATACTGATCTTGTAGGCCCCTTGGGTTTGACAGGTAAAGTTTGTTTCAAGTAGCATAAACAAATATAATGCAATCAGTTAGCCATTTGGAAAGGGTTCGTTTTAGTCACTGCTACCTTTCCTGCTGTCTGTCTGCAAAAGGCTAAAAAGTTGATCTGATTTGAGTTCAATGGATTGATTAATGTTATTAATAGAGCAAACTTTGGGAGAAAAGACGGATTAGTGCTAAAGAGATACTCTGTCAGAGTGAAAGATCAGATAAGGGTGTTTAAATAGAAGAGCTGAGCTCTGACACCACACCCGCCTAGTATTAATGCCAAAAGAAAAAAAGAGTCCGACAATACTTCAAATGACAAAAGGGAGGAAGAGGAGGGAGGCTCAAATGGAGGTAACATAATTTTAGGTTCAAAAAAGGTAGGAGATGTAGGAGTTCTAACTGGTGGTCTAATATGGAAAGATCCTTTTAAAAGGCCCCAATTGCACTCTTAAAGTGGCAGGAGAAGCTCCTTGGTGAACAATTTGGTTTAAAACTCCAAGATCTTGTTTTATATTCTGAACTGCAGGTGAAAGAAGATCAGACCTGGCTAAATAGGGAAAGCAGCCAAGCTGCTAGATGGAGCAGGATCCAGGGTCCCCAATGCGGTGTGCCAGAAGAAGGAAACCAGATTTGACGACGAGGCCAGAATGGGGCAATGAGGATAATCGTCCTTGCAGGTTGTTGGCTTTCTGCAGAAACCATTTGGCGTTTCATGGAGATGCAAAAGATGATGACCCCGGATGTGCGTTGCAATCAAGCGACCCGTGGACTCCGCCCATTGCCCCAGATTCTCATGGCCTCTCTGCATAGCTGATAAGACTTGGTTAACTCTAGAACATTGATGTGCAGAGTGTACTCTAAATTGGTCCATTCGCCCTTGGACTGTCTGTCCTGAAAATATGCCCCCCCCCTATCGGGGAGTCGTCCGTGTCACCCTCAGCTAGCGGCGTGGGTAGCACAAATGGTCTTCCGCTGAAAAGGTTGCAGTCCGGAGCCACCGGTAGCTGTTGGAGCGACCATTGTGCAAACAGTAGCCATTGTAGAACTCTCATGTGCAGTCTTCCCAAATGGTATCGCAATGAGAGAGAGCTGCCATGAGACCCAAAAGTTTCAGAACCAGTTTTGCTTGATTTTTTTTTCTGGATGAGAAGAAGATATGTGCTTTTGTAGTGAGGCTATTTCTAGAGAGAAGTCTAGAATTAAATGATGCATATCCAATTCTGCCCTAATGAAAACCCTGGGGGCTGAGGGTCAGAAGGGCAGCAGCTCTCAACTGAAAATGACATCTCCCAGGTCCTTCAGATCTGTTGAGCACATCCAGTCGTCCTTCTGTAGAAATGGAAGGATTCTGGGAGTCTTTTCTTCTGGAGGGGGCAATAGGAAGGGTATTCTGTCTCTGCCACCAGAGCGGCTCTTCCACCTCTGCCCCAAGATCCTTGGGGTTTTGAAACCTCATTTTTTCCACCGCTGCCCTTTGGGGGGTGCGGTGGGATGGGGTGGAAAACTCGACTCCGACAGCAGACAGTGTCCTTCCCCTCTGCTCACACACGGTAAGGGTTTACTTTGGGGCCAAAGAGAGTGGCACCATCAAATGGGCGTTAGTAAAGGAAGACTTGAAGGCTTCATAAAATGAACATAAGATCAGCCTCATGGGCGAGTTTGCAATAGATGTAAGGGTATTGAGATGTGCTGTAACTTTTTCTGAAATAGCAGCATCTGTAGTACCCTGGAGGTATCTCCCAACTCTTTGATTAAATCCCTCTGTAGCCATGTGAAGTGGGTCAAATAGTTCATACCTGTCCATAGTCCGGCAGTAATATATTTGTTAGGCTTTCTGGGGACTGACTCCACCGTGCGCCGCCTCCCCGCCACGCGAGCAATCAGCTCCATCAACTCATCGAAGGGTGGAGTGACAGGATGTCAGAAAAAGAGATCCTCTCTCTGAGGATTTTTTTGACCCTTCTGACTCATCTAAGTCAGTGTCCGATGTCAATGATTCGAAGAATCCCGACACACACACACGGGCATCGACACCCGGTGGAGGAGGCCGAAGATCGAGAGCCGAAGGAGGGAGGGGAGTGTCGGAACCAACATCGTCTCTCTCTCCCGGAACCAAGGATGGATCTTTGGCAGTCAAGGTGAACGGAGCCAACCGAAAGAGAGTTCTGGCCTGGAGAACGAGCCCCAGAAGAAAGACGGCTCCACAATCAGCAGATCAGCCTCTTCCGGCTCGCTCTCTTCAAGACTGGATAGGTTTCGGAGGAGGAACAGCAACTGGGAGGAGACAGAGATGAGCTTGGATCATTAATTTCTGCACCACGCGGTCTACTCGGTGAAGATGGGCCGACCTCAACAGTGTCGGGGGGGAGAAAGTCTCGGTTCCAAGAAGCTCGGAGCCGATGACTGGGCTCCAGCGTCTCGATACCTTTTGAGGATTTGGATGCCTGGTCTGATGCATCCAGAGCCTCTTGAAAGGTAGGTTTTAAAACCCCTATCCATAAGTTTCTGCCCGCCTATCTGTCATGACCCTTCCACTGAAAGAATGACAAATTGAACAGTCTTCTTGCAGATGGAGGCCAAGACAGTAGGAACTATGATTATCAGTCACTGACATCAAGCCAGACTTAGCTTTATCAGACATGTCACAATCTTAGTTATAACTAACAAGGAAAAGTTAGAAAAATGTCAAGTCCAGTAGTTATGTCTAATCCAAAAGCTTTAGTCAAATCCAGTAAAAAAGTCAATCCAGTAGTCAATCCAGTAAAAGGGTGGGGTTAGGCCCCGAGGGAAAACTCTAATAAAGTATAAAGAACTTTATATGGAACCGAGAATTCCTCGAAACACTATAAACACACACACACAGTCACTTAGATACTATTTTAGAAGAAAGAAATTCTTAAGAAATATAAGAAAAATATAATCAGGTTGCTCGAGCTCATCAAACTGATGTGAATGCTGCAGCGGCAAACTAGATCTGAGGTAAAGGCAGATTGTGGGAGTTAGGTTGGTCTCGAGCTTCTCGATGCAGAGCTTATCCCACTATTGTTTGGAATATACTTCTCAGAAGTTCAGGCTAAAACAGAAGGGCTGACAGTTGACTGCAAATTAGGTGCAATCACTGAATCTCCAAACAGTGTCAATATACTTCAGTTGGGACTTACACAAACTGATGATTGCTGCCAAAGCCATGGACTCATACTCAATGCTAAAAATGCATTATCAACCCTTTCGGTAAAAACAATATCCCTGCAGACTATAATATAGATAATAACACCCTAAGTAACAACTCAGTACTGAGAGACTTGGGAATGCAAGTTGACTGTAGCCTATACTTTAACCACCATGTGTTTACTGTGGTAAGGAAGACGTTGCACACCTCATTAGCAAAGGCATTGCATCAAGAGCGAAAGAGGTCATAACACCCCTGTACTCAACCCTCATCAGGCCAATAACTGAGTACAGTGCTCCCTTTGGTATGTACCTTACCAGGCACTTGCAGCAACTTGAGAGACCTCAGAGATTTCTAACCAAGACAATTCAGGATCACCAGCACTGAAGTCACTGTCACTGTAGTTAGTAGTGTACAGACTACTTGGAGGAGACTTGTACCTGGCCTACAGAGCAATCTTGGATCAAAACCTAATGGAAATGCTGCACACCTGCAAGTCAAATGAGACAAGGCTCACCCACTCCAGGGACCTTAACCTGGCCTGCGACATAAATAGGACCTGCTGGAGAGACAGATATGTCTCTCAGAAGTTGCCACTCCTCTGGAATAGGCTACCAATTCACATCAAACAAAGCCCCTCTATGACCCTGTTTATCTGTAGCCTGGATGACTGGATGGGAAACTGTAAATTCCTGCTGGGGATTTTCACTTATAACCCTCCTAGATATGGGCAGTCATTGGTAACTAAGATCTCGAGTTTAGGTAAGATCCTTTATATTGGGTTTCCCTAGTATTATATTTGGTACACATGGCTAGGCTTATAAAGACCTTTGGGTCAATAGCCCAGTAACCACATATGAGCCTCTAAGGAAGGATACTTCTGAGCACAGTTGAGCTGAAGGCTACTCTTCCCCTCCAGACCAGATCCAATTTGTAATGAGTAATAAAGGTATGAGGATTAGCCCAAGTAGCAGCTGCACATACACTGTCCATGGAACCTCTGAATAAACATACTGATGATTTTGCCATAGACTTGGTTGAATGGGCTGTCAAAGGTTTTGTTAATGAAATGCCCAATTTGGTATAGACAAAGGACATACAACTGGTCAGCCATCTGGCTATGGTTACCTTTGTAACCAGCTTGCCTAATTTGGAATCCACAAAGGAAACAAACAATTGACCTGTTCTTCTGAAGTTCTTTGTTCTGTGTAAGTAAAATGTAATTGCCTATGAATGTCCAGTAAGTGTAACATATATCTGCCTTTGTTTGTAAAATTTGGAAAGAAAACTGGCAGGTTGATAGATTGGTTGATGTTTGATTCTGACACCACTTTAGGAAGGAAGAATTGGTTCGTAAAGCTACCCTGTCCCTATGAAATATTAAGTAAGGCAGTTTAGAGGACAGTGCTTGAAGCTCCGAAAGTCTAGTAGCAGAGGTGATGGCTACCAAAAGCATAGTTTTCCAGGTCAAAAACTTAGGTTCACATTTTGCTACTGGTTCAAAAGGGGAATGAATTAAGGCCTGTAGTACTAAATTTAAGTCTCATGGCAGAGCTGGATACTTATAAGGGGACTCAAAAGATGGGTACCTTTCTAAAAGGCCTTACAAAGTTTAGATGAAGCCAAGGAGGACTTTTCAATCCCTATGTGAAAATTAGAAATGGCAGTTAGTTGTACCCTAATAGTTGAGGAGCTGGCTCCTTCACTGAAAATTGTTGCTAAACATTCAAGGACACTATGCACTGGTGTTGAAAAAGGGGTCAATATGTTTCTGCTGCACCCAAAACACAAATCTTTTCCATTTACTTCTGTAAAGTTTCCTTGTGCAAGCCTTGTAGGAAGACAAAAACATGTGATGGACAGTGGAAGAAAGTGTACGCTGTCTGGCTATCAATGGAAGTGGAGAAAACATGTGGTCAGTTTTAGATTTGAGATATCCAGGTGAATCATGTCTGTTGGGTAAGACAGAAGGTCTGGAATTTTATTCATAATCCAAGGAGGGGAGACTAGATTCCCCCAAGGAAAGGGGAACCAAATTTATTGGGGTCAGTAAGGGGCAATGAGGATGACTTTGTTCTTCAACTGGGACTCTTTCTGTAGAAATTTGGGGATTAAGGGAGTTGGAAGATATGCACAGAGGAGACCAGGGAACCAATCGTCTAAAAGAGCATCTCTTGGTGACTCCCTCAGTGGGAGGATTAGGGAAAACAACCTGCTACACTTGTTGTTTAGGGGAAATGCAAATAGGTTGCAGCATAGCTGACCCCATTGACGAAAAATCATTTTCAGCACTTTCTTGCTGACAGACCACTCATGAAGTAGTAGAATGGACCTGCTCAACTTGTCTGCTATCATGCTGGATTTCCCCAGAATGTGCATTGCTATCAGAAATCAGTTGGATGAGATCACCAATTGCCAAACTCTGAGAGATTCTCAACACAAAGGTTAAGATCTGGTTCCTCCTTATTTGTTGATGTACCAAACCATGGGCATATTGTTTGTCTGAATTGCAATTTTCCCGGAAGGGAGAAGAGTCTTGGAAAGCCTGCAACACTAACAGCACTACTTTCATTTCTAGGATATTGATATGCAAATTGGCCTCTTCAGAGGACCATGTGCCTTGGACTGTTTTCCCCAGGAAGCACCCCCCCCCCATTCTGGGATGACATGTTCACTATGGTCTTGGGTTGAGGAAGAATGAAAGGATGGCCTTGTAGAACCTGATCTAAGCGGATTCACCACCATAGGTATCTTTTCCATGCTTGGATAATTCTTATCTGAGCGGACATATGCTTATGAAGAATGGACCACTGAATTGCTAACATCCATTGAAGAATCCTCGTATGAAATCTTACTAGTAGAACTAGAATTATCACTACAGACATTGATCCAAGACTTGTAGAGTCAATCGAGCTGAAATTGAGGAATTCTAGATTAACTTTTTGACCTGGAATCGGATAGTCTGTACTCTTGGGAAAGGAAGAGAGGCTGTTGTGGATATTGTGTTGAAAATGGCTCCTATGAACTCCAATGTCTGAGAGGGTTCTAACTGAGATTTGTCATAATTTATGGTGATCCCCAGAAGGGGAGCAAGTCTGGAGTACCTGGTCTCAAGCTCTTATCAGTAGATGCCTGGTCAGGATGGTAATGAGACAGTCATCCAAGTATGGAAACACTTGGAATCCCTGCAGTCTCAAGTGAGCTACTACCACTGCCAAGCATTTGGTGAACACCCTGAGGGCTGTGGTGAGGCCAAAGGGCAGTGCTCTGAACTGATAATGGCTGGCTCCCAGCCAGAAGTGTAAGTACCTTCTGGATTGTCTGTTAATTTTTATGTGATAGTACACACCCTGAATGTCTAGCGAGCACATCCATTCATCCTTGCACAAAAAAGGCAGAATGGACTGAACCATCACCATCCAGAACTTGGTGTGCTGAATTGATCTGTTCAGACTGTTGAGATCCAGAATTGATCTTCAGTCCTGTTTTCTTTGACACTAAAAAGAATCATGAGTAAGTTCAAAATTCTATCTGGTCTGGTGGGACCTGTTACATGACTCTTTTTTTCTAGCAGCTTTTCTATTTCTAGTGCTGCTGCTTTCCTCTGACTTGGTAGAACAGCGGGAATTTTGCATCCTGGTGGAAGTGGAAGGGAAAAAGGAATTATATAACCTCTGGAAATAATTCTCTGTACCCATGAATCTTCTGTCTTGTGAACACTAAGCTCGAGAGCTCACAATTGCCATGTCCAAACGCAAAAGTGGCAAACAGGATCTGGGGTATGTTAGGGGATAGAGCATTCTGGGTAAGAGAGGAGCTTAAGAGTTTTCTAGTATTTTCATTCCTAACATACAGTATGTTGAATATCATACCCTTTACCATGTAAATAGTACTATATTGCTGTATTAAACTCTGTACTCACTAATGTCATACCCTTTACTATGTAAATAGGACTATATTGCTGTATTAAACTCTGTACTCACTAATGTCATACCCTTTACTATGTAAATAGGACTGTATTTCTGTGTTAGACTTTGTATCGATAGTACTGTACTGCTGTGCTAAACTCTGTACTCTCTTTCTCTATAGTACTGTACTCCTGTCATAAACTCTGTACTCACTTCTCTCAATATTAAGTTCTTATTTGAAAATTCTTCTTTTTCTCTTTTATGCTGATCTGTATTATTTAGTTAATGTGGAGCTTATCTCCCCGGGCCTCTACTGAAAATGGACATGTATGCAGTTGGACTAGCCCAGTTAACAAATGTAAAATAAAATAAATAGTAACCACAAGCTGAAAATAATAGCTGAGTTGAATCCAAGTTTCATATCTACCCAATTGTTGCGGAATGAATGAAAATTGACATCAGATAGAATACTTATGTATGGCCAATAAGATGTGTGGGAGCTCACTATAGCAAATGTGGTACACTTGAGTAACTCATCACTGGAAGATGTTTTATGAGGTACATGAAAAAGGGTACATTGGACTCAGTTATTGGTGGGATCAGGCCTGAGAACTATGGAACTATAATGCTCTTTGATGTGGATGTCCCATACATACTCAAGAGTTGTGCTGCATACAATGGATTAGTCACCACTGTAGGAACATGCTGATGGACATTCTGCATACCATCTACCTGAGTACACAGGTCACATACCAACTGGTCAGCTCATAGTGGTGTGCTATCTATATTATAATTAGTTGTATATTTTTCTTTTATAAATTAGCAAATCCCCCCATGACTTTTTTCATCTCCTGTGTCCCCATGGCTGTAGCAGCAATCCTTTGTGTGTTGATACTGTCTGTATTATACTTAGATCATACTTGGATTCAGTGATTGTCCACAATCTGCAGGACTCGACAAAGCTCTTTGGACAAAGGATGTGTAAGTCATTCTTGACACCTGCGACTTAAATAATGAACAGGAAAGGGCCTAGCACAGATCCTCAAGGTACGGACCTGATTACTGGGCTATAGATACAAGTCACTTCACACACTTCAACTTATTTTTTTTTCATGTATGTGATCCAGTGGTATACCCATTTGATGATATAGGTGTTTATGTAATATCTCAATGTGGATTTGTGTCAAATGCCTTGGCCAGTTCAAGTTACACAGGATGATAGTGTTGTCATCATGCATTTCCTTGTTGACCTTCTTGAGGACATCTAACAGATGTAACAGAAATGATGTAGCCAGAACAAATCACATATGTCTTTCACACACAGTCCAAATATTACCTGTGTCCTTTTAGAAAATGTCCATGATGACTTGTTGGTCTACCTCACAGATGAGGAGAGTCAAGACATGTCTATACATGCATGAATCAGGTGATGTTTCCCCACAGTCATAAGGATGCATGTTGATATACACCTCTCTGTGGGAACATATTCCATCTGGAGGCTGTGTTGAAGGATAGATCTAACTGTGTCTGGTAGGTCCATGTTTTGAGTCATGCTATAGGCATCCTGTGATGTTGTCAGGGCCCGTTGATTCTGTGTTATTATCCATACACAGCACACAGATGTGCTGCCCCCCTTAGAACTAAAACTGAGTAATGCTTGCATGTATACTTTGGCTGATGTCCAATGGTGACAACACAGTGACGTGTGAGACAAACTGTCAGCTAGCAGATTGTCTGTTTCCTCTGGTTTGGTATGGCTGGTGGCATCCACATGCAGATCTGTGATTAACTGTGTATTCCACCTAACATTTCAAATTTATTGGAATAAATGATTTGTGAAAAGACCTACAAATACAGCCTTGGTCATTCATCACATTCCACACACTGGTACTATGCACAAAGACATGCAACTGTATCAATGTCATGTACTTACATTAATTGCACAACCTATGCCTCAATGTGTTTCATGGGCAAGCTGGCTGTGTCTGAGCAGCCTGATGCCATATCAGGAAACATTATAGATTAGTTGTCTGTGGCTCATGCATAACATTTCCTGATGCAAATGCTAATAGTCATTTAACGGTGCTGCTGACCACCTCAATAATCCTTGGGTATACCAATACAACTGCACATACAATGAATTCCACAAGGTTGCAATTGTATCAAAACATGTGATACATTGCTTGTGTATATCACAGCATAACAACATGTGTATGAGACAAGACTTATATGACCATGTAATCCATATGAATTTATATTGATGTGCGTCACAGAACATGTAATGATGGTATGTAGACATATACACACCTATGCCATACTGAAAGTGTCATTGTGATGGTGGAATGCGAACTATGTAGACAGTTGATCTGCTCCACTATAAAACACATGTCTTAATACACCAACAATATACATACAAGTGTATCATAACATGTTAACAGTTCTCAGGGGACATATTACTACAGATGTTATAGAAGGAGCATCTAATGCAAAGGTATCAATGATCATCAATACATTAGCTCACATCACAGACTATAATATCCTCTTGTAGTCATACTGTACATCCACACCTCAATATAGCACATGTCAATGACAGCAACATGGACATGTCCACTGTTCACAGGGTCATAGGACATTATTAGGCTAATGACTAATATCACATGAAATCCTAGCCATTATTTTACCATATAAATAAAAAATGCATATATCTATATTATGGAAGATAGTAAGACTATTGTGCATAACTGTATATTTGTTGGATTGCATTACATCTTGCTACTGTCCATATGGGACATGTGCACTACACTGTGACAGAATTAGCAATCACATGTGCAGTGGTCTGAAGATGGCTTGCAAAGGCTCGTGGAAAGACTCTGTTTCATGATGTGTGTATGCATATTTGACAGAAGGACATCCTCTACTCCTCTGCAGGAAGGATGTCATGTGGCCAGAGGCAACAGAGAATGTATAGGGCTTTGTGGAAGACACCCCAAGTGGTAGTGAAATGAGCTATTCCAAAGATCATACAATGACCATAATGTACCATCAACCATGCACACAGCTGCAGACTGGGCCTGATTTGAACATTACACATGTGTAGCCATAGAATATGAATGCCATGCAATGTCACAGTAGCAACACAACTTATGTTTAACTGTAACACTGTCATACTGCACTGTCTGCAGTATGATAGTATCAATGTATGCTGAGGAGAACATGTTGGGAGGAGTGTATGGCATGGATGTGCAGTCACATCCCTGTGTAAAATTGTCTCAAAAGTGATAGTTGTATGTATGGACACACAAGTTGCCTGCTGTCAGATTAAAATACCTATATATGTAGTTCAAATAGCTTGAAACCACAGAAGTTAATGTTACTGCCACAGCACAGGTTTGTCTTGAATGCTGTCATTGTGCATGTTACACACAGGATGACATAATCATTGCATGCTACAACAAGATGTTCAGAGGAGGGATGTACATAGCTTTGGTCTCATATATTGTTCTAAAATTGTTCCCATAGTGATTGCTGAATGTACCCACAGTTGACTGTAGTAAGAACAGTCCCCTACCTAACTATTTACTGAGCTCAGTATTTAACACAAGCACCACAACATAATTCTGTATTTTATAGTGCTGGAAAATACTTTATAGCTGATGACATCAGCAGAGTGTAATGAGAAGAAGATGCTAATAGGAGTGTCCCACATGCAGGTATAAAATGATCTCTTGAATGTTAACCATCTAAATGAATAAACACACACACACACACACACACACACACACACACACACACACACACACACACACACACACACACACCAGGTGATGCAGTGAGAAGAGAACCCCTACCTAAGTACATCAAGTAGAGAACTCAGTATTTAACAGAAGCACCACAGTACAAGTCTGAATTGAAGAGTGTTGGACTACACATTATAAGTGATAACATCAGCAGTGTCTGGTGAGAAGAGAATGGCAATAGCAATGCCCCACATGCACTTGTAAAATGGTCTCCTGAATGCAACTGAGCAAACACGCATACAACAGTTGACTACAGAACCCCTACCTAATTAAGTGCACAAATTTGAGGACTCAGTATTTAATACAAGCACCATGGCACAGTCTGACTTTTACAATGCTGCAGGAAAATTTATAGTGGATGACATCATCATTGGATATTTGAGAGAAGATGTTGTGAGGCCTGAATTAAATGGATGTGTAGGCATGTACAACTGTCAAAATATCGGTACTCCATGGGATTGTACTGATGACTCCAGTATACACAGTTATGCTCTTCTGACTAGATAGACACACACTAGTTGACTGCAGTGAGATTAGAACCCCTACATAACTAGGTACACCAGCAAGAGAACTCAATGCTTAATGCAAGGGCCACAGCACAACCCTGACATTTGTAATGCTGCAGGACAATTTATAGTGAATGACATCCTCAGTGAATGTTTGACAGAAAATGTTGGAAGGCCTGTATGGAATGGATGGCTAGCCATGTATGACTGTCAAGATATTAAAGATCTGCATGTTACCAGACTGGTGAGTGTGCAAAGTGTAATATTTGCTGTTGTGTATCCAATCTGCAGGCATACCTTACAAAGAGAGCTGGGAAAACTATATGCAAACAGCAGTCCACATTACTACAAGTACTGGAAAATCTAATATGCATTATTTCTTTTTTAATTTCTCCAAATCTTTTGGGGTTCTAATACCATGATGGAAATGGACCCCATTCCTAAGTCAAAGTATGATTGAAGTTCATGAAATTAGTATTGTTTTAATTTATGATGTCAGCCAGAAGTGCTCTTCGCAGCACACACAATATGCTTAGTAATGACTCCTTCTGCAATTCATATGGGGTTAGTATTGGTAACATATCTAAATACGATTGTAGATTCTTTTTTATAAGACCCATTATTCCTACTTCTATTCAAATTGTCTGGGTATCATTCTTCCACATTGCTCTCATTTCTGCTTGCAAATCCTGATATTTTATGACTTTGTGTCTATCTGTATGCAAGACACTACAGTTACTGGGTGTAGCAATTAAAATGACGAATGCTACTTTTGTCTTCTTTTCATGTACACCATATCTGGTTTACTCACATATATCTTTTCAACTGCTGGTAATGGGTGATCCCATGTGATGTAGACTTCATAATTTTCTATGATGCTTTGTGACTCATGTTTCCAGTGTTTTTCAGCCATTTCAATAACATAATGTCTGCACAATCCCCAGTGCAATAGTCTTGCCATATTATTATGCCTTTCAGTATACAGTCTGTCTACAATTAGTATGTCACAACCAGCAACACACTGTGCGACTGTTTCCAATTCTGTTTTACAAAAGCTACATTTCTCTGTTTCTCCCACATGTTCAATGGACTTTGTAAACCAATGAGTTTGTAGGCCACTATCTTGGCCTGCCAATATGAACCTTTTATCTTTTGGTTTGAATTTGCCTCTCCTTAACCATTCCTGCATTCGATCCTGATCAACATGAGGCTCTTCCAGAAGTTTTCTATACTTGCAAATATATTTATGCATTTTCCACATTTCTTGCCTTCTAGGGTTGCCACCTATTCAAATGCTCAATGTGGGACAATTGTGGTATAAACATATGATTTTGCAGGACAAAATGTACCCATGGCCAGTACAAAGGACAGAACTTCACTTTTTTGCCTAAATAAAAGCTTATTCTTGTAGAATTTTAGTTGCTTATTCTATGTCTGATAACATTTAGGTGTTTCAGATACAGAATAACTGTTTTATGCAACTATTGCATAAAATATAGGAAATAATTTTGCCCTAAAATCTCAGGACATCGGCCATTTTTACAATTTTTTTGCAGGACACAACTGCCCAAAGAGGGACTGTCCCTCGCAAAATGGGACAGGTGGTAACCCTATTGCCTTCACATCTGATCCTTCGCCTTATATTCTTTCTTTTTTTTTTTTGGCACATTCAGTTGCTGCCTGATTTTTATCTACTTCTGGTTTGATTTCTGTTCCTGCTTGATGCTATGTTTCTGCTAGACTAAGCACGGAAGCCATCTTAGATTTATTCTCCTCATATTTCAAAACTTTCACTTTGTTTGCATCTTGTAAGGTCAGCAGATATTTGTGCAGTCCCACAATTGCAGATCTATACATGTAATCAGTTTCAAGGAGGCCCATACCTTCTTTGGAATGGGAAATATATAATTTTGATATGCACTGAGTTTTATAAATCATTTGGTGAACATGAAACATCCTTCTTGTTTTCCTCTCTAATCTGTCCAACACCTTTTGGGGCCAGTCAATCACTCCAAAACTGTAAGTTAGGACAGGAACGGCAATTTGGTTTATAGCTTAAATTTTGTTCCTAGATGTTTATTGTCAGTATAAAGAAGTGCATCATATATAAGAAAGCATTTTTTATTTCTGTAGTGCAGTTGATATATTTGTGAACAAGTACAGAGAGACCAAGTTCCAAGTGCATGTGTGCAGGTAACTCATGGCTACAGTGTAAGTATGTGTTCTTTCCTTAAAAAAGTGCCTTCCTTTTGTTTGTGTTTTTATATGTACTTTCATGGGCTGAAGACTAAATGGGTACTAAACATCAGTAATTCATGTTAATGTGTACTTTCCATAGTGCACCGCTGAGCATCTGGTTTGATTGATCAATGGCAAAGTCTTTGCAAATGTGAGATACACATTTAGGGACTCCTATTTGAACTTGAGAAGTACTTATCTATACTGGTTATGGCAGGCACAGGTAACAGATACTATGGTGCTCATAAATAGTTTAGATGGGTAATGTTGTGTCATAAATTTTCTAACCATAAAAAAGCATTTATAGTGCTTTCCCCATTTGCACATAGTTAGCAAAAAGTAAACACGAGCCTCTGCTGCACTGAGAACATTACAGTAGTTGCACTGGTTTGCTTACCTCTGCACAAACACATTAAGTGGAGATACGCAGCAGTCAGCACAGTGGATAGTACTTACCATCAGAAACACACCTGCTGCGTATCTGACTCTAGCAACAGGTGTAAATGCATTGACAGATTTCTTTTTGAGCCCAGATGATAACGGTTTGAACCCAGGTTTCTCTAATAGTTTTAAATATGCATTTATAATGCAATGAAATAATTCTTTATTCCACTATCACTGTGTGTTATCTTAGTGTAGCATGTTTAAGCAGCATTGCGTGGAAGTCACCACACCATTGAAGAGCTGTTCACTGTTGCTTTGGTGCACGATGCCAAACTCTGAGCAAACAGAGAAAGCAAAAAGTGAAGGGTGTCATTGTTTTCTTTTCACTTATGTGTGTGGTGTGTGATTCTATTTATAACCTGATTAAAGCTGTTAAAATGGGGTAGATAGGAAACTGGTGAAATGAGGAGCTAGCAGGATGAAGAACAAAGGGAAATCAATATAGGAACGTGCAGGAGGGAGGTAGGAAAGAGCCATAGCTATCTACTTCTTCAACAGTGTAAAATGAAAATATCTATACAATATTGGCTGAATTTGGACTGTGACCTCAATAAAGAGGGGTGACAACAATGCAATCATGTTGAATAGCCACTTGGACTGAATCAAGTGTGTCAAGCAGACATCATTGTGAAGTGGTGAACTATGTATATATTTTTTTAAGGAACAGGCACCCATTTTTTATATTTTGCTTCATTAAGACAGGAATGTTGGGTAAGGGATGTAGGTATTTCTTGGTCAGATAAGTGGGGTAGGTGAGGAAGTAGATGGAGACAAACAGGACAAGCAAGACAAGACACAGGGATGGCGATGGACACAACAGTTTGGGGAACACCATGACTGGAGATAGGGAGGGGACATTGAATGCCCATGCCCATCAAACATGGGGACAGAGAGAATCTAGTCCTCACCTGCAGGACTGCCATCACCATACCCTTAATCCACTGGCTGTTGGATCGATTGACATCTTCTCCTATGGACCATAAAATAGAGCATTCTCTTCATCCAGCATAGGCGTACAACAATGGTGCTGTGCACGACCCTATGCACCAAGCCTATCACCCCCTGGTGGGTGATAAAATCCCTACCTTTGCCACTACTTCCGGAGGGTACCACAGCACCAACTGCCAGGGTAGTGCTACCTGATGGGGAGGGCCCAGGTAGTGCGGGGGCAGTGAAGGCAGTACTGCCAGGTTGGGTCTAGATTTGCTGGATGTCAGTGCAGGAGCCAGTGGTGGGCTGGGCCGTGGAGGTTGTCCTACTTTCCTGTGGTGTAAAGCATTTTGTGATTTGTCAGATATGGATGACATGGAAATGTTTTGACCATACAGATGACATGGAAAAGTTTTGACCATACACAGAAAAATAAAAAAAGAGAGATAAGATTTGGGGTAAGAGAAAAAAAGACATAATGAATACCATCATATGTGACATACAATGCATTACCACAATAATAAAGTATTTATCTCTACTTTTATATTTAAGTATACTTCTTAAGAACTGCAAACTATAACTTATGATTGCTCAAAATAATCCATGCAATGTGGATATATTGCACATATGCTTGGTCAAATTAAATAGATTAAATTAACAGCAAGACATTTATGCCAGGTCTGTTGAAATTATTATGCAATATTTTTAAATAATTTTACTACATATTTTTTACTGACTACAGTATTAGACTTGACTCCTAAAGTTTGTTTGTGCTACAGACTGAAGCATGCATGCTTGCTTTTACAATTAGGAGATGCATGCTTAATTTGCTACTACTGTATAGAAGAACATTTTAGCTAAAATAATAGTTATGTTGTGCTGCATACAAACCCTTGCTTCCATCAGTCTTTTTAAATGTTCAGCATGGGCCTCCTTGTTCGCCATTATCTCCTGATTGGCTGAGGAATAAAAAGAAGAGTACAAGAGAAGAGCCAGTATATACTTTTATTTATATATATATATATATATATATATATATATATATATATATATATATATGCAACTGTGGGATGTGGCATTTGAGGTCATTAAAATGGTGCCTGCACTGTTTTCCATGGAGTGCTAGATTTGTACTGGGAGCTGATATAGTCCCCTTGAAAGAGGCTTTGGTTGTGGAGCCTTACAATGAGTCCAATAAAGATTTTGGGCTCCTCAACACCCCACCTCTGTGCCCTAAATCGGGCACCTTCCCTTCTACCTCCAGACATGTCCAATCAGGATGTTATGCAGAGAGCAACAGTGCCAAACAGAGAGGAAAACAGTTATTGAAATATTAAAGTTAATCTGCCAGTTGGCAATAGTTGATGGGGTGATTGCTGCTGTAACTCTTAGCTGATTCAACTTTGCAGACATGTATTGGGGGCATATACATTATGACCTGACACTTTTTGTGTGGCTTTACACACTTCTGTCTTTTGGCTTTTCCCGGTTAGGGGTCGCCACAGCGGAATTCCGGTCTGCTAATGATTGGCAGTAGATTTTTACGTGCTGGCTTGCCGGGCCTAACGCACAACCTTCAGCGAAGGAACGCCCTCCACGCATGTCGACACACAGAAGAAGCACTAACTGAGAATCGAACATGCAACGTCTAACTGTGAGGCGACAACGCTACCACAGCACCACCACCGCAGTGTGTGGCTTTATACACTAATAAAATACATTTGTAAAATGTGGAATTCAAACCTATGTATTAGAAACAAAACATATTCTCCAACATAGGTGATTTTTTTTATTCTTCCCACAGAAGAAGTACTTGTTGGACATGCTTGTGAATTATATATAAATACACATGACAGAGTGAGGGGTTAACCATGTATGTGTGTGACCTGACAAGGTCCTGGTTTATACATTTATTGTTTGACTATCATTCAGGTATGAAGGCCATCCAAAGCCAGGGAAGACAGTTATAATTACCGAATCAGAATATTCGGTATACCCTCTGTCAAACATATAATTCATATGAGTGCCGTACCTCTCAAAGTCTTACTGCAAGAAATCTGAACAAAGCCTGACAAAATGGGGGGACAAATGCCCAAAAATAGAGTTAGATTTTAAATATTGCTCTTATAAACTTAGAAAGTTGCTAGAGTAACAGGGTTTGTTTTAACATACATATTCTGAATTATTTTGAAGTCTGAAACTTGAACGTATGTCATTAGTTAGTGACTTCAGTACTCAGATCATCACAGTGATTTACCAGAAAACCAAAGGTTTTATAAGGAACAGACCAAAAATATGAACCAGGAATCTGGACATTCGGCAAAAATCTGGACAGTTGAGAGATGTGACGAGCTAAGTGAGTGGACAAGCATTATACAATTGTGATTGTAACCCGGGAAAAAGTACCCTAGCATACCTTCGATACTAAAAAAACATCAGAAATAGCATCTGAAGTAATGTAATGTAATCCGTATAACATAGCAAACGTATTTGTTATATGTTGTACAGATTACATTAAATTACTTCAACGAAGTCCCCATTTCCTGGTTCATTCTTGCACAAAATTGTGATTGTGCTGGATTAGAACCTTGTCTCACATGTATTGCGAGCATTAACTTATATCAGTTAACACAAGAAAGGCTGGACTACAAGTGCATTTTTTACAGTCATTACTGTGCACAGTGCCCATTGCAAATGAGACCTTGTTTATTGGAGCTGCTCATTACTTTTACATATACATTAGAGTTGAGTGTTTAAACATTTATATGTGTGACATGATACTTCAGAAAATAATTCTACTGATACCCAGAGTTACACATTATATATATATATATATATATATATATATATATATATATATATATATATATATATATATTCACTTCAGAGTCAAAAATTCCAAAAACATGAATTTTATGACCGACGATATGATGATCGATGTTTTTCAGAATATCAAATCTGAAAACAAAAAAAAAAAAAACAACAATTTAAATGTTTCTGCAGGGGGGCAAGCCTCCCTGCACCTCCCACACCCCTGCTACTTAAATATTCCAACTCCCAGATTGCACTACAGGGAGGAAAAGGGAAATCTCCCATTCCGTGGTCTATGCAGATCTCCATTCACAATGTCGAGATTCCGAAAGTTCGATCATATTGTCTCGGCCATATGAAATTCGATCTTTCAGGATTTCGGCATTCAGGTTTTTGTGATATAAACAAATGAGACCACAATAAATCATTTCAAAACTTTTCCCACCTTTAATGTGACCTATAACCTGTATAATTCAATTGAACCAGTACATTCTAAGTACTACTTTACTTTAACTTAAACTATGGAATTTTGCTAAAACTTGCAACTACCAATAAATATTGTACTTTGTAACTTTAAAACTATGGAATCTTGTTAAATGAGAAGTTATGTACCTACCATAACGTTCCATGTTAGTTGTCTTCTCTCGCCTTCTTTCTTGCTGGATGGGTTCGGAGCCGATCCTTGGCTCCGACTCGGCCACTTACTAAAGCTCGAGAGCTAATTTTACCGGCTCGAGGCAACACTATATCCCATGATGCTAGGCGATAACTACCCAGATCTCGTTTGGTAGCTGAAACAACCTTAGGCAATATAGTCCTCCAACTGGAGAGGAGGAGGAAAAGGATAACCCTGAAAGGATCGCTATCTAAGCTGTAGTTACCCTAGGACAAGCTATTTGGCTGAAAGTGCAAGATCAGGACCCTTCAAAGAAGGGGAAATTTCTCGGTCTATCCAGGCTAGGGGGATGGTGGGTGGGACGCAAGAAAGAAGGCGAGAGAAGACAACTAACATGGAACATTATGGTAGGTACATAACTTCTCAATGTTAAGTTGTCAATCTCGCCTTCATTCTTGCTGGATGGGACCACGTCCCTAGCACCTTCATCCTGGGTGGCTCATTGGAACAGACTCTTGAGAACGGTGGAACCAAAATTTGCCCTGTTTCTGGAGGCCATGTCCAATTTGTAATGCGAAACAAAGGTATGAGGAGAAGCCCCAGTGGCTGCTGCACAAATACTGTCTATTGGTAGTCTAGCTTGAAAGGCTGTTGATGTGGCTAGCACCCTGGTTGAATGGGCTCTTGGCCTAGAAGGCAATTCTTTGCCTCTGAGTTGGTAAGTATACGTGATCAGAGAAGAGAGCCACCTAGACAGGGTTACCTTGGATACTGGAATGCCTTCCCTGTTTTCTGCATAAGATAAAAAGAGTTGATCAGATTTCCTGATTTGTTTAGTTCTGTCCAAATAATATCAGAGCTGACGATAAACATCCAGACAATGCAGTTTTTGCTCCACCCTGTTCGAATAATTAGGGAAGAAAATTGGGAGGTCAATTGATTGATTTAAATTTGTCTGCGAAGCCACCTTGGGTATGAAAGAGGGGTTCGTTCTTAGAGAAACTCTGTCTTTGTGGAAGACTAAGTAAGGAGGACAAATGCAGAGGGCATGAAGTTCAGATACTCTTCTAGCAGATGTAACAGCGACCAGAAACAGTGTTTTCCAGGAAAGTAATTTCAATGAACAGGAAGCCGCAGGTTCAAAGGGAGGTAGAATCAAGGATGTTAAAACTAGGTTTAGATCCCACTGTGGTGGAGGATCTTTGATCAGGGGTTTGAGTAAAAAGACACCTCTAAGGAATGCTTTGCAAAGCTTATGAGACATGATGCTGCAGTCCGACAGACCTATGTGAAAATGTGAAATGGCTGCCAACTGAACTTTTACTGTGGAGGATGAAGATCCTGAATGAAAAATTTCAGCTAGGAAATCCAAGACCGAGTGAATTGGAGCAGTGAACTGATCTATATTTCTAGCCTTTGCCCAGAAGGAAAAACATTGCCATTTACTAGTGTAGATCCTTCTGGTGGAAGATTTAAGGGAAGCTACTATAATATCCCGGATGGGATTTGAAATCATAGGAAGCCTGGCTAGGGATGGAAGTGGAGCAACCAAGCAGTGCAGTTGAGAGAATGTAGGGATTGGTGCAGCTACCCCGACTGATGGGCCAAAAGATCTGGCACTGGATCCAGATGCCAAGGCTGCTCCAAGAGATAATGATGCAGGAATGGAAACCATATCTGTCGAGGCCAATAAGGGGCAATGAGAATCATCTTGGCTCTCAAGGTGGTTGCTTTCTGAGTTACCTGTGATATTAACGGAAGGGGTGGAAAGGCATAAAGAAGTCCCCGAGGCCAATCGTGGACTAGAGCATCTCTGGGGGGATGGCCTGG
This sequence comes from Protopterus annectens, assembly GCF_019279795.1. NCBI lineage: Eukaryota > Metazoa > Chordata > Ceratodontiformes > Protopteridae > Protopterus > Protopterus annectens. The sequence goes on along the minus strand of NC_056744.1, from coordinate 1,439,717,270 downwards.
AAGGGGGAAGAGGGTGAAGAAGTCGGGGCATTTACTGTTTTGAGGTGTAACAAAAAGATCGCAGCAAGGAAGGTCCCACTTCTGAAAAATCTCTTCCGTCACAGATTGTTTGAGAGACCACTCGTGTGGCATGAGGATAGCTCTGCTCAACCTGTCCGCTATGATGTTGGACTTCCCAGGGATATGCGTTGCTATCAGAAACCACTGAGAAGAGATCGCCCATTGCCAAAGTCTGAGTGCTTCTCGACACAGGGGATAGGACTTGGTGTTGATATACCACACTACGGACATATTGTCCGTTTGGATTGCAATAGTCCCCAGGGGAAGAGAGTCTTGGAGGGCTTGCAACATCAAAAGCACTGCTCCCATCTCCAGGACATTTATGTGCAGGTGGCATTTGAAAGGTTGCCATGTGCCATGGACTGTCCTGCCCTGAAAATGCCCCCCCCCCACCCGATCAGGGAGACGTCCGATGTGACCGTGGTGACCGGGGAGGGAGGAATAAAGGGTCTGCCTTGATGGACTTGGGTGGACCACATCCACCAAGACAGATGATTTTTGCAAATTGGAGTTATCATGATCTTGTAGTGCATAGGAAGTTGTTGGAAAGACCATTGGGCGAAAAGCATCCACTGTAGAACATGCATGTAAAAGCGGGCAAGAGGAAGAAGTGTGATGGCGGCCGCCATGAGCCCCAATACTTTCAGGACATACCTGGCCTCAATTCTGTCACTCTGAAGCAGAACATGGACATGGTTTTGGAAATCTAAGACCCTTTGATCTGTTAGCTTTGCTGAGAGCTGCACGGTGTCCAAGTTGGTGCCTATAAAGGTAATAGATTGACAAGGCGACAAGGCAGACTTTTCGAAATTTATAGAGATTCCTAGCCCTCTGCAAATGTGAATGGTGTAATCTCTGGCCTGAAGAAGTTGATGCCTGGTGGTGGCGGTGAGGAGCCAGTCATCTAGATATGGAAACACCTGGAATCCTTGACGCCTCAGGTGAGCCGTAACCGCTGCCATACATTTGGTGAACACTCTGGGGGCTGTAGTGAGACCAAATGGCAGGGCTCTGAATTGGTAGTGACTGGCCCCCAGCCGAAAGCGGAGAAACCTTCTGGATCGCCTGTGAATTTTGATGTGATAGTACGCACCCTGAAGGTCCATGGACCACATCCAATTGTCCTTGCCCAGAAAGGGTAGAATGGACTGTAGCGTGACCATCAGGAATCTTGTCTTTTTTACAAACTTGTTTAGTTTGCTGAGATCTAATATTGGTCTCCAGTCCCCTGTTTTTTTTGGTACCCTGGATCCTATTTGGTCTGCTGGGACTGGCTGGATGGCTCTTTTTGCTAGCAGTTTTGATATTTCTAGCACTGCTTGTTCCCTTAGACTGGGTGGAACATCTGGAAGGGTTCCCTTTTGTTGAGTTGGGGTTTGGATAAAGGGAATTTTGTAACCCTCGGATATAACCGAATGTACCCATTTGTCTAAAGTGAGGGAGAGCCAGGCTTTTGGGTACAGCGACAATCTTCCCCCGACTGCCTCCGAAGGTGGACAGTCGGGCAACATCTCAGGGATGTTGGAAGGGTTTGTCAGAGAGAGACTCTCTGCTACCCTGATTCTGCGGACCCCCTCTGCCTCTTGGGTGGTGTCTGTTGTTGTTACCCCCTCTGCCTCTGGGGTAAACTGACCTCTTGCGTCAGGCGTGACTCCTTGTGATTTGCGGAACCACATCTTTCCACCCTTTTGACCCTTAGGATATGGTCTGGAAGGGGTGGAGAAACAGACTCCTACGGCAGAAAGAGTCTTGCCATCTTGCTCGCATCTGGTCAAGATGTCTTTCACTTGAGGCCCGAACAACGTCGAACCATCAAAGGGGGAGTTTGTGAAGAACGCCTTGAAGGGGTCTGCAAAATTACAAAGCTGCATCCAGGCGTGACGCCTTAAGGCCACACCTGTGCCTGCGGCCCTACTCGCTCCATTGGCTGCATAGGAAATTAGCCGCATGGAGGAGTTAACAATGGAGTTTAGGGTTCCTATCTGTGAGTTGATTTTATCTTGGGACCCAGCAGCTGACGGATCCTGTAAAACTTCACCCAACTCTTTGGGAACATCTCTCTGAAGGCGGGTGAAGTGACACAAGTAATTCAGCGACCGCATGGCAAAGGTCACTGAAGAAAACATCCGCTTGCCACCTATCCATAGTCCTAGAATCCTTGTTAGGAGGATGGATAGGTACTGAAGGATCGGCTAGTTCCTTCTTGGTGGCTGCAGCCACCACCATGGCATCAACTGGGACACCTTTTGTTAAAAATTGCCTATCAGCTGGAGCCGTAATAAATTTAGAAGGCCTCCGTGGGGTGGGTTCCACCGAATCTGGGGCCGTCCACGCCTTCCGTGCCACCACGTCCATAAGGAGGTCAAAAGGCGGAGACACCCAGGAGGTGGAGGGTCGAGAACCAAATGCCTCCAGGTAAACCGACTCGTCCTCAGAAGGATTAAGGGAAGACCACTTCCCCTCTGTTTCAGGATTTCAAGGATGTCTGAGAAAGAGACATCCTCAGAGGGGGACCTTGGGGATCCTTCCAACTCATCCAAGTCGGTATCAGATGTAATAGACTCAGGGGAGTCCACATGCATCCTCTTACATGTCCTCTTGTGTGGAGGTTCACCTGATGGGTCAGGAGAAGCCTCAGAAGAGGAAGATATTTCCAGTGGGGAAACCTGAGGCGTTGGATCTCTGGGTCCAGGAGCAAGACAGTGGGAAGAGACGTCAGCAGGCACTGTAGTGGGAGGAGCTGATGGAGCTGACTGTTGACCATGCCCTGGGGCTAGTACGCTCCTCATCACTTTGAAGGCTCCCCTATCAGACAGGCCAGAGGGCTCCCGCTCCGAAGAAGTAGGAACCCCAGGCCACACCGACAGGGACGGCTCCGAAGCTGATGTCGGGGCCGAGCTCATCAGCGCCGACGCTCCGAGAGGGAGAACGGGGTCGGACAAGGGTCCAATGCCACTCACCCCCTCGGAGCCGGCGAGAAAGACCAGGCACCCGGATCCCTCTAATGAAGGCATCAAGGAGGAGATCGGAGCAGAGGACGACAGAGCCGAAGGGGGAGGTATCGGCTCCAATGCCACAACAGTCACGGCTCCGAGGAGCTCTGGCTCCGAACTCTGAGGGAGAGTCGAAGGAGGAATAGTAGGTGGAGTTGAAATAGCCACTGTCTGATGAGATGGGCTATGAAGCATTTGGGCCAGTGCCTGAGACTTTAACAGTCTACTGACCACTCTCTCAAGGTCATGGTCGGAAAGCCTGGACGACTGAGAAGAACGGCTCCGATGGCTCCGCTCCGAGAGCAAGGGTGACCCCGGAGCCGAATGGATCGATTCCAAAGATGGGGATCTGGACCTTTTCCTGGAGATGGATGGAGCTGAAGGAGCCGAAGATACGTTGGCTCCAGCCGGAACCGACAGTGAAAGTAGAGGCTCAGCGGTATCGGCGCCGAGTGGAGCCAATGCTGGAAGCTGTGACACAGAAGCATCGGCTCCAGCCAGAGCTGATGTTGCCACAGATGGTGAGCCAGCAGCCGAAGGCTTAGGACTCGGAGCCGACGGTTTGGCTGGCTTTGAGGGCTTCCCCGGCACAGACTTAGGCGGGGAGCCCTCGGGCTTTAATAAGCCCCTTAAGATTAATTTGTTCCTGCACTCCTGCAGGACTCATGGGCTGAATGCATGGCACACAGAACAAGAGTCCTGCAGGTGCAGGGGTCCCAGGCAGTAAACACAAGAAGTGTGACCATCTGTCGGAGACATCTTCTGACAGCACGAGTCACACTTCTTGAAGCCTGAGACCTTTGTGTCCTTCGACATAGTGCTGTCGAAGTAAAAGGGCACAAATGTAAAAAAACACACACACACACACGCCCAATCCAAACAAACTGGTAAGACAGGGATACACAAGCGCACCACAGATACAGCACAGAATCCCTGTCAGGAACTAGGAAAGGAGCAGGCCTAAGGCCTAACCTAGGGGGAAGGGGAAAATAAATTGGATAAAAGGGAAAAAATAGCACTAACGGGAAAAAGGGGGTAATATAACCGTTAAGCTAAGCTAAATGAAGAAAGGGGTGGGAAGGCTAAGTACAAAGGCAACTTTTAAGTAATAAAATCCCAACACTTACCAAGAGCCGGTAAAACGCACCTCATCAGCGAAAGCGGCAAATGAGATCTGGGTAGTTATCGCCTAGCATCATGGGATATAGGGTTGCTTCGAGCCGGTAAAATTAGCTCTCGAGCTTTAGTAAGTGGCCGAGTCGGAGCCGAGATTCGGCTCCGAACCCATCCAGCAAGAATGATGGCGAGATTGACAACTTAACATTCATGTGTTTTCCTATAAATACTCGCTTGCTATCTAGAAATCTCATAGTTGTTTGCTCTTAATCTGTGGAGCTTTTCTTCCCGGGCCTTCACTGAAAATGGACATGTATCCAGTCAGACTCTCCCGGTCAACAAATGTAAAATAAATAAAAACAAATTTGTTCGGGGGAAAATATAAAAAATAAAAAACGCACAATAAGCTAGTTGCATAAGTGTGCACACCCTTAAACTAATACTTTGCTGAAGCACCTTTTAATTTAATTACAGCATTCATTCTTCTTGAGTAGGAATCTATCAGCATGGCACATCTTGACTTGGCAATATTTGCCCATTCTTCCTTGCAAAAGTGCTCCAAATCTGTCAGATTACGAGGGCATCTCTTGTGCACACCCCTCTTCAGGTCACTCCACAAATTTCTATTGGATTTAGGTCTGGGGTCTAGCTGGGCCATTCCAAAACTGTGAAGCCATTCTTTTGCTGATTTTGATGCATGCTTGAGGTCACTCTCATGTTGAAAGGTGAACTTCCTCTTCATCTTCAGCTTTCTAGCAGACACCTGAAGGTTTTGGGCCAAATGTGACTGGTATTTGGAACTCTTCATAATTCCCTCCACCTTGACTAAACCCCCAGTTCCAGATGAAGAAAAGCAACAAACCATGATACTGCCACCACCATGCTTCACCATGGGGATGGTGTTCTTTTGGTGATGCAAAGTGTTGTTTTTGCACCAAACATACCTTTTGGAATTGTGGCCAAAAAGTTCAACCCTGGTCTCATCAGACCATAACACATTTTACCACATGCTTTTGAGAGACTCGATGTATTGTTTTGCAAATTTTAGCCGGGCCTGGATATTATTCTGTGTAAGAAAACACTTCCACCTTGCAACCCTACCCCATAGCCCAGACATATGGAGAACATGGGAGATTGTTGTCACATAGTACCAACCAGTATTTGCCAGAAATTCCTGCAGCTCCTTCAGTGTTGCTGTAGGTCTCTTGGCGGCCTTCCTGACCAGTTTTCATCTTGTCTTTTAATCAATTTTGGAGGGACATCCAGTTCTTTGCAACGTCACTGTTGTCCCATATTTTCTCCACTTTTTGATGACTGTCTTCACTGTGTTCCATGGTATATCCAGTGCTGTGGAAATGTTTTTGTACCCTTCTGACTGATACCTTTCAACAATGCGATCCCTTTGATGCTTTGTAAGCTTTCTGTGAACCATGGCTTTTGCTGTGGCAGGCAACTGAGTAAATGTCAGGAAAATCATTCTAGGACAGCTGAACTTTATTTGGGGTTAGAGTCTCTTTAATTGATGGCAGGTGTGTACCCAAGAAGACTGAATGCTGTAATTAAATCAAAAGGTGCTTCAACAAAGTATTAGTTTAAGGGTGTGCACACTTATGCAACCAGCTTACTGTACATTTTTTATTTTTTATATTTTTCCCCTAACAGATAGTTTGTTTTTTCCAACTGAATTCTGCAGGTTATAGATCCCATTAAAGGCGGGAAAATTTTTGAAATGATTTATTGTGGTCTCATTTTTTTATATCACAAAAACCTGGCATTTTAACAAGGGGGTGTGTACACTTTTTATCCACTGTACACACACACATATATATATATATATATATATATATATATATATATATATATATATATATACACACACACATATTATCCTGTGTATGCTCACTGCACCTGCTGTAGGCAGTTATTTCTAAGTTTATTGTTTCCATGTTCATTTTAATATAAATTAAACTGGAACAACAGGAATAAAACTTTGGGTTTTGCTTGATTACAACCCAGGCTCACTTGTATTGCAGCCCTACACTTACACCTGCTGCCACAGGAACATTTCAAAAACAGATGTATATTCTGATATAAGTACATCCCAGGAGGACCTTCCAGGTAAGCTTACATATGTCACGTTTTAATAATTTCTTGTATAGTAAAATACTGAAAGCAATAGTTAAGTTGGTTTAGGTTTTTTTTGATAAAGTAACAAATTCTGGTTCATTACACATGGGCTTGGGATGGAAGTATTATCTAAGTTTCAGTTAAATGCAGTGTTAATGGGCATATAAAGCCAAAAAATTCCCCCTTTATTATTGTTATTGTGATGATGGTGTCCTTGCATTTTGCTTAACTTCTTCCAAGATTATCCTCCCTAGCAAGTGTGGAGTCATCTGCTCATGGTAAGCCAAACATTTTTATTTTACTAATGATTAGCATTTGAAAGAAATATGCATTTATCTGTGTGTGTGCATTACTGTACTGTCTGTGACAGTGGCAATAGTGTTAGTTTGTTAGCATATATTAAATTGTAGTAATGTTAATATCCATTTCTTCCCTGTGTTTATTGCTTATTATCACAAGTGATCCTGGCAGTAGAAGTGTAGGACACTTCCAATCTGATGTCAAAGTATCAGCAGACTTTGATCATGATGGTGAGCAAACACAGGCACAGTTGGGGGGGAGGGGGGGTGCAAAGGTTTAATCTAACACTGAGGTTGATATTCAGCCATCCCGTGTAATTCCATCAGACACAGACAGTAGACCTACGCAAACCCATTTCAGTGAGCCGTCTGATATTGGACAGGTGGAGGGTGAGATACTTGATCAGGGTAGTGTGATTACTGTGGCTTCAGTGCCTGTTGACTCTGGCCATAGCCAAAGTGTGGGTGAGGTGTCACACAGGGGGGTGGTTGGGGGTGTTCAGAGGAGGCCTGCTGTCCATATTCCACCTGATCCTGGTGTGTCTTTTCATGCCACTCAACATATATTTAGGGCTGTCATAGAGGCACAGTCACTTTCCAATACAGCCTACAAGGAAATGCTTAGGGTTGTAGATGTGGCATAGTCCGACATGCGTGACTGCCTCCACCGTTTTGCTAATTCAATGGATCAGATGAATGACACATTGGAACGGGCGGTGTCTGTGATGGAAAGTCTGCTGGGAGGGGGACAGTATTCACATGGACGTAGGTCAGCCACATCATCTGATGTTAGCCAACATGGCCATGCCCAATCACGCTCCTATAGTGGCACTACTTCCATGATTTGTCAGTGGTTGAGTTGTCCAAACCCAGACATGGCAGGCCATAAGATCATGGTCCTAAGCATACTTGTGAGGACAGCTCATCCAGCAGACATCAGTCACATTCAGGTAGCAGCAGTGCATCTGACTGTGGGCATGGACATGCCAGTGCAGCTCCTGGCAGAGACAGTTCTCAAGGTTGGGGATAGCAATGATGAAATGTCACCTCTACCATGCACAGCTCACACCTGTCTGACATACCAAGATGTAGAGCTGGCACAGAGCTTGGCACCCATACAGACACACACACAACAGTTACATGGGCCAGTCCTGAGGCTTACAGCTCATTCTGTCAAGGCCATTTGATACTTTATCTAAATGTCTGCCTGTTTCTCTTTCTTACTCACATGCACTCACTACCTTTTGTGTCAGTCTTGGTATCCTGCCTCCCCACACACACAACACCTTGGGAAATGATAACTGTGCTATATCCTTGTTTTATTTCTTTTGGATTCAGGATACAAGTCTTCTATCTGATGCTTAGGGTGTACAGCTATCTTAGTATTTAGTATATCTGTGTTTGTGATGCTGTTTTGCAAATTGTACTGCTTTCTTACATGCTTTTGTAATGTGTACATCCCTTCCAACTTCTTAGACCAACAAAGATAGAACAAACCATAAATAAAAGTAGGACAAAGGCCCAACAATGGGGAGAGTTTTTTTAAAAATTGCGGTCTTACAAACTTAAACAGTTGATAGAATAACAGGTTCTGCATTACTATTTTTATGTTTTTTCTGTGGGATATGAAGTCTGAAACTGAAATGTGTGTCATTATTTTCTAACGTCACTCTTTAATGATTTGCCAGTACAAAAGTATGAGGCCAAACTGTGGTCATTCTGTAAAAATCTGTACATTTGGGAGGTATGAATGTGTGAACCTTTGATGCATGAAGCCTATTAGTTGATAGAGGACACGTGTATTCACATAAGTCACTACTGTGACATCTTGATGTAATTGCTATAAAGATCACCTTATTTACATTACCAAGTAAGAGTATGCAGGATATGTCATTCATTTGTATTCTTAGACATTTGTTTTTCTATTCCAAGTTCAGCACTTACCTTGGAAACCTGGCAGTTGCAAGAGTTTTAGTTTGGGGTTGTTTCTGTCTGATGCTAGCAGTACACAGCCATTACTTGGGTAAGTAAAGGTTGTGAGCATTGCCTGGCATCAATGTTACTGTATGTATGTGCATAGGATGAGAGTTTTAGCCCATTAGGTGGTGAAAGTGTGTGCTATTCTTTGCATCTTGGCCAGCGTGAGGACATATTTTGCACCCCTATGGCTGCCTATACTCACAGTGGCTGCTGGTTCCTCCTCTGACTCCTCACCTGTGTGTGGCTGTGGTGACTTTGTCATTGGTGGTGGGATGTATGGCCCTTCCCTTTGGTGTATTTGCTGAAGCTATATTCTCAGGATAATGTTGTGAAGCATGGCACAGAAGGTGAATATTTCAGAGCATGTATGAAGATTGTACTGCAGGGCTCCCCCAGATGTATCTGGGAACCAGAACCACAACTTCAGCAGCCCAAACACATGCTGTATGATATTTCTTGTTTGAGCATGTGTCTCATTATAGCATTCTTCAGTTGGTGTGTGCATTTCTGATGGGCATCATTAGCTATGGTTCCAGTGCATAACCTGCATCCCCAGTAAATGACCCTGTGGGATATCCCTCCCAGTAAACATCTCATACAGTTGACAGTTGTGCCAGATACGTGAGTCGTGGTAACGGCCTGGGTTGCTAGCACACACATTCAGGATGATTCCCTTATTATTACACATGACCTGGCAGTTAATGGAGTGGAAGCCCTTTCCTAGTTGTGTACACGCTTCCCTGTTCCCTAGGTGGCGCTTTGATTTCTACATGTGTACAGTCTATGGCACCCAGGAATTTGGGGTAGTGTGCTACAGGGTAGAACTTCTGCATAGTTCTGGCTCTGTTCTCAGGTGTATGGAGAAAATATATGGAGGGTCTTGGATGTTGATGCCTGTGACACCCCAACATGTCCCGTGTTGGTCTCTGGAAGGTTCCTGTAGCTAAAATTGTAGGTGCTACACACACATTAGTTTCCACTGAGATTGGTCCCCTTCAGTTTGCCCTTGCTCTCAGTTAAGGATGATAGAGGTTGCAGTGTTCCTGTAGTGTGCCTCTATCTACCCTGTAGTGCTCTACAACTTGCACCTCATACAAATTGTAAAAAGTTAAACTGGGTCTAAACACCCTTCTCCTTCTTTGCTGTGGTCTATTAGCAGCAGCAGCAGCAGCACAGACTTGGGCTTGCTGCATATACACATGAATAAGAGCAACTGCAGCCCCTAACATTCTTTCCATGTAGACTAGTTTCTGTGGCTGTATTTCAGTAGGTTTTGGAATTCACAGGGAAAACCCGCACTAAGTCTACATGGTTGCTTGATAGCTTGTTGAATAGCTCCTCCATCTTGGATTGGTTGATTAGCATACAATTCAGCTGCCTGTGCTGTAATTACATGCCACAAAGTTTACTATGTCTGTGCAGCTCTACACGGTTTGTAGAGCTGCTTACTGAATACAAAACTGTGTGCTGTCATTTGCGTCATGCGACGACATACATGAGGTTTTAGCAGACCATGTAGGCTTTACTGAATCTGCACCACAGTTTCTCCACAGAAATTAAAGTATTAGAATGTTAAAACTAACTTTTAAACTGTCAAATAAACGTCCACTCTTTAAAAGTATAGTAAAGTTGTGTAACAGTCAATAAAAAACATATTTTTAGCTTAAAATATACTTTCCTAAATAGGAAAGTATGTTTAAACAATACAAATAATATGTAGAAGGTTTTTCCCCAAAGTAAACTTATCTGCCCAACAATGGTACAGCACAAACTATCTATAGATTCTTGAAAGCCCACTGATGAGCACCCTCTTCAGCAGCATGAAAGCTCTAAAGAGCGTGGTGCCCAAGCATGTGTTTTAGTCAGCTCAGCTCATCATCTGAGTGCATGGAAGGTGCTCTTACACTGGAAGGCTGTTATATCCTATGGAGGATATAACCCATATAGCTTAGGCTACTGCAGCAGTGATTAATATGATGATATCAATGGTAATTGCAGAAAAGCAGACACAAACATTCCCACCCATGGGAATGAGAAAGCATTTGTCTTCTAGACAGGTTTGCAAGGAGTTCTAGAGTAGAATGTAGCTGTCTATTTAAAAGGAAGGCAAACAGATCTATTTGACTTGTTCTCCACAAATGGAATATTTCTTGGAAGACCCCATAATGAAGTTTCCATTTGTGATATTTATGTGTTTCGGTATGTCTAGAGGATCCCACAGAGTTTACACTTTTCACTCTTTTGAAAATGCTCACCACTTCAGATCTGAAGTGTCTATGATGACTGACTGGAGGGGAGTCTACCCACCATCCAGTCAGTCTCTCTCTTTACAAATCGCAGAACTGGAATCTGAAAGAACAAAGGGTACAGATGCTGAGTCCTGACTGATATGAAGTGCCATTGTGTTTTCCTCATGTGTAGTCTCTGGCCAGAGGATGCATGAGAATCATCAATGATCATTATTTTTTGAGAATCATCAATGGTCATTATTTTTTTACAAGCTTGCTGTGTTCATTTATGTTCTCTGTGTATTCTTTGCATGAAATAAACTGTCTCAGGCTTAACTTTTACTTAGTAGGAGATTATTTTGGGGGAAGTATAATGGTAATCCTTGAATTCAAACCTTTACTGGTTTTGCTGAAATAATTTGTCCACGTATCTGCTGTGTGATATTCATATGACTCACAGGTTTATCTTATTTCTGTGCAGTTTCAAAAGTGAAACAAAATTACTTTTTCTCCTTTCCTTCTAATTTAAATGAATACCTCCTGCCACCAGTCTTTAGTTCTACAGTTTGATTTTCCTCCCTCAGGTATTTTACTTCTTTGCCAAGCTACCTGGGTATGCTTTCACACTGTAAACAAACATCAGCTGTGCAGTGGATTCTACCTAAACATTTCCCACAGACACCTTAACAAAGGAAAATCAAAAAAAAAAAAAAAAAAAAAAAAAAGTGAAAAACTTAAGATGGATTTCCCACTTATCCTGCCAATTGTGCTTAGCATCTTACTCTTCTACGTTTTTTTTTTTCTGTAACTATGTTAAGACAGGCGGTATCTCTATGGGTGCTCTTTGCTTGACTCCTTCCAAAACACTTCCATTTTAATAAGTAAAATCCCTTTAAGGGGAGTCTACCCAAATAAAGTGGTGGAACAACATACACTGCTTGACTGTTATTCAGTTATTAGCATTGCCTCTTTTATTCAAGCTCTCATTTCTGAACAACTCATACATTTTTACCCACCCTTTTGAGCTCACTGCTAGACAAAGACATTGACTAACTCCCAAGACAGTGGGAGCTGTATCCTGCTTCACTCCTCTCCCACCACCAATTACACAGCCACACCTCAGAGTACCCATTATATTTGCTCTGCTCTTCACCCACAGTCACACTGTCAAAGACAAATATCTCAAAAAGACACCAGCATAAGCCACATAACCTTCTTATCTCACTGCCCTCATAGTCACTACTACAATATTACTGGAAGTCTTAACTCCCACCTACAATTTCATTTACAAACACAACACACATTCAATCAGTAAAATGTTCCTCTTTCCATAATTTACCCTGGTCTACCTCCTTCTTCTTTCCTCTTCACCTTCCTCACCCTGTACTACCAATAACAAGCATCTTCATAAAACACTTACATAACCAATCATATCACATCACTATGTATTACCCCTGCTTCCATACCTTCCTCACCAACAAACCAGCACCACATCCCCACAGTAATCAGACCAAACCTATTCCCCAGTTCACCACTGTCAGTATTACTCTTCTATATGATTACTAAGACTCAGAAGCATTTTTCTGTCTGCCTAAAAATACTGAAGACCTCATTCAGATTATCCTTCATAATCTGTATATATTTTCTTAAGAGTAAAATTAAACACAGCCCATTCCCAACAACTCCCTTTCCTCAACATCAGAACTCCTTACCTACACTGCCCTATGCTCTCCTCAATGCACATAATGTCAGAAACAAGCTAGATCTCATAAGTGTTTTTATTTCCCAGCATAGCCCAGACATTCTAGCAGTAACAAAATTCTGGGTCAAAAAAGACTCTCCCAACTTTCAGCACTTTCTAACTTCCTACAAATAAGTCAATGATGCCAGACCATGCAAACTATCAAATGGAGGTTTTCTAACTATGTAGAGAAATAACCTGTCCAAGGAAACTCCTCCTCAGCTTTTGGTCCTAAATGGATTCTCCTAAAATATCCAACTCACAAAGGCAAACCACTACTGATCAATACACTCAATCTGTCACCCACTGCTTCCCTAAATAAATTCATATTATTAACACCCTTAATTAATGTCCCAAAAATAATAACATAATCACTCTAAGTGACTTCAGTCTTAATTATCTTGTCCCTCTTTCATCTGTTATGGGTACTTTCCTAGCAGATCTAGGTCTCCTTCAACTCATAAAAGAACCAACAAGACCTAATCTCAAGTCCTGGAAGTACTATTACTACAAACATATCAAACTCCATCACTAGCATAAATATTCTGCTGTCATCAGTAATCAACCACTGCCCAATCACCTTTACACTTGTCAACCATCCTATAAACTACCACCAATATAAAAAGCTTTCAGAAGCCAGAGTAGCACAAATATAGACAAACTCAGAACCTTTCTCACAGCCCACAACTGGAACCATATACCCTCCTTACATGGCCCTAATACAATAGCTGTAAGCCTAACCAACTTTCTACTCCATCTCCAAGACACATTTTTTTCCACTTAACCACAGGTTTTATAAACCCACCAAAACTGAATGACTATCCACAGAACTCAAACACCTTTAACTCTAAAAGATTAAGCATGGCCAGTGGCAGCTCATGGCATTGGCCTGCAGGACTGCAGCCCTCCCAGCTGTGTGAGAAAAAAGAAAAGCACACCACTTTGCCCCCAAAAATATTTTTTTAATTAAAACTGGCTTGTTTGTATAAAAAAAACGAGTCTGGCTGACTCACAAAGTCCCAGAACTCGAACTGCGCATGCTCGTTGCTCGGCGAGTTCCGGGTTTTTTTTTTACATCTAAATATGGTTGCTGGACTGTCTCTGACTGCTGTAGAGACAGTCCGGACTATGGAGAGTTCTGCATCAGTATGTGATGCCCAGAACTCTGTGCGGTAACTGCACAGTAACATGGAAGGGGGGCGGACTGCCACATCCACAGTCACTCATATGACATGATGGCAGGGTGACTACTGATTGGTTCTCACTCTCTTTCTGAAAAAGATAGCGTGAAACAATCAGTAAACAGGCAGTGCAGGACAGGACAAGTACCTCACTGAGCGGTAAACTTGCTACCGTACAGTACGGCGTTGCTGCTAGTTGCATACATTATATATTGCTGGCAAAATTTTTGAATCCTGATTCCTGTCCTGATATCCTATCCTCCTAGCTAACTCTCTGGTGGTCAGTGTGTTTACTGCTGCTTGTGTTGGCTAAGGGCTTTACAGAGAAAGGAAACAAATATTTCTGGAGTCTTGTTGTTGTGTTCGTGGCGGTGGGAAACAAACAAAACAGTCTCAAACTCTCTTAATCGGATCATCATTATTTTTTTGAGGTAAGGTAAGCGGCTTCTTACAGAGTACAATCACCAATGTTATTTACTTCTTTATCCGTGCTGCAGTTAGAATTTGAAGTAAAAAAAGCATGAGGTGGAATGTGGAAGCATCAGCATGTCTCCATGTGCTTTTGCATTCAGTCAGTCAGTGTCTCTCCGTGTTTTTCTATCACGAACTATTACTAGCTAGTAGTCAAGTACTTTTCTCTTGATGCCGCTGATCTCATGTATTTGTTGCTTCTTCAGCTGTGTTTGGGGCACTGATGCTAAATTCTTCAGTTCTGCACTTGTCATGCTGTCCAAGGTGACCTAGACAGCTGGCTGAGGTTCTGTGTTGTCAGAAAGGCTAAGTCATTACATTAGTTTAAAAAGCCCATTTTTTTTTTTGCTTTTTTTACTGGAGGTCTGATTTTGTTAGACTTTTGTCTGAGACTAGAGCATGTACAGATGCAGAGCAGACTTCTGGTATGAGATTTTAAAGCCAGGCAGTCTTGAGATAGTTTTTAAATGATAGCATTATGCTGAGCAATTTCGTTTTCTTTATTTGCAGCATTAGGAAATGACGATCCCATGTTAGTGTATGCAGCACTGGTTTAGCATTACCAAGGTTTGTGTGTATGTGACTGTGTGTGTGTGTGTATTTTTGTGTGCAATCATGGCCCAGTTAGTTGGAACAGCCTAATTAAATAATTTGCTCAGTCACAGAGAATCAAACCCTGGGCACCTTAGCTACAGTCTTAATGCTCCATACCAACTGCCAGACCTTCTTTAAATTCTTTGTTTTTTTCTGTAGTAAATCACTAGGATTATAGTCTATTAATGTCAGCCACAGAGTTTCATAGTTATGTGGTTCAGATTCAGAACTATCTGTACGAGAGTGGTGAATGACCTTAGAAAAAAAAGCATCTGAAGGATGTGTGCTGTTGTGAGATGTCATGCATCTGTTCTTGGAAGACTGCTTGTTCAAAATAAAATGTTCACTAGCCTCAAGTTTGAGAATCTTGAAGAAAGAGCTGAGAAATTCAAAAATAATGAAAAAGATGATTGGCATACAGGCAATACATTAGAAGGAGAAATGTATGGTCTAAGATTTAACAAAAAAAGACAACGATTTGGCATATATATTTACATTTTTTTATTCATTAATTTTAATAGGAATTTAAAAAGAGTTAGAAAAGGACAGGTGGAGATGAGGGATGTAAGAACTACTGGAAAAATGCATATGACAGGTAAATTTAAATTTTCAAAAAAATGAAGGAATTGGAATTGAAGCATGAAGTCTGCAGAGATAAGAAATAAATAATTATATGTCTTAGGAAGAGATGGAAAGAATGTTTCCTCATTGCTTGATTATGCAGTTTGGCTCTCAGCAGGTGGTTACTATGCAAAATTCTCATGTCTTTTGTGTGTGTGTGTGTGTGTGTGTGTGTGTGTGTGTGTGTGTGTGTGTGTGTGTGTGTGTGTGCACGCGCTGGTTTTTCAATGTTTTATTATGTTCCTGACGACTTTCTGAGTAGTTTATATTTTCCATCAATGTGAACTGAACATCCTATGAGCATTACCTTCATTTGTTGTTTCATATAACTTATGTAAAAGTTAGGAAACACAGCAGTGTATTAAAACTGTTTTGGAACACTGAGATATAAAGTGATAAAAATAGTATCACTAGAGTAATGAGATATGCCTTTCACAATTAGATGGGGTATGGTATGTACTTTTGTAACGCACACTGGTAGTCAAATTGCCAAAGTCTAAATTATTTATCATTGTTTCTAGATTTTTAATTATGATGCCATGTTTTATGATCTGACCGTTTATATTGTAATCATAAAGTTGGGCTTTCTGATATCATATTTCTTGTCATTGGAGTTCTGGTTATTGCTACTGCATATATTTTTATATGTTGAAAATGTCTATAGCTTTGTGTCAAGTCTTTTATTGAAATAATTCTATTATTTGCCTGAAGTGGTTAGAATTTCTGTTTCTCCATAATGTGTTTTCCAGTTTTATATTTGAGAAGAACAGTTTAGAGAAGAATAGTCCAGAAATTATAAGTATAAGGGATACCAGCAGTTCATAGATTTGGATTTAAATAAGTAGTGAGCTGGAAGATTTTGATAAGAGAAGAAAAAAAATTCTGTACATAACTAATCTACATTTTTTTGTGTGATGGATGATTTTAGAAAGCTAAACAATAGCTCCAGTTTGTGTTGTATATCTTACAACTTTACTGATTCTAAAGTTTTTTGTTGAATTGTACCTGCAAATTTATATCTTTCCAGTATACACTGATGACAGCAAAGCTAATAATATCACCAAACTTGGATAACTCAGGATTCTACCCCAATCTGTTTTCAAAAGTATATTACTCATGGTCATAGTTTTTATTGATAAGTTGTAGGAAGGATATTTACTTAAGTTGGGCTTTAATCGTAGGTTAATAATGATGACACCACTTTCTGTGATACAGAAGTTTTAACCAGAGGGTGCTCTAAGTTTCATCTGACCTGAGCTGGGGGAAAATAATGAAGACTTCCTGGAAAAACTCGATATCAAGTGGGCTATTAATTTACTGGCAGGGCAAGTAAATACATTTAAAGGCTTTTTTTCTGGCACATTTGATTTGAGGACAGTGGACTGCAAAAATAACTTGTAACTCATTCAGGTTTGTTTCTGGTATACAGAGTTATTCAGTATTACTGGTAACCTGACAACAGTGATTAATCTGTAAAATTTGTAAAGCTATAATATGCTGCTATTGGCAACTGTAGTCTAAATAATAGCTTTTTACAATAAAACAGCAGTTGTGTTTAAAAAAAGCACTCAGCTAAAGAAATGCTCAGTGAATTTCAGTAGTGTGTATATTGGCTGCATCTTGTTTGATTTATGTATGTGGTTTAAGTTTAACAGCCAAAAAGTAGAATAAGGCTAATTTACTGTTCTTATTTTCTCTGCACTGGGGGGCATGGTGGCTTATTGGTAAGATTTCTGCCTTACAGCATTCAAGCTTGACCCCCCCCCCAAAAAAAATGCTGATTTTTGGATATATCAGTCAGTACTTGTCGCCACTGTCAATGAGGGATACTAGTGGAAGTTGGAAAGCAAAATGTACATGACTGTTGTTAAGTGATATAAGAGAAATCATTATATAACAATGTGTGCTGTGTAGAATATTTAGCATGTGCCATAGTGACTTAAGCATTTATTTCATGTAAATTAGTAAGCACTTCCACTTCCAGCATAGATCCCACTGCACCATAGCTCCACCCCTTTTAGTTGACCACACCCCTCCCCATTGGCCACACCCATTCAGCTGTCTCCTGCAGCCCCCCTTTGATTTGAAGTCACCAGCCGCCACTAAGTATGGCAAAAATGAAAACAGGCCCCCTGCAAAAGACAACCGCAGCTCTTTTATAGATTTGCATAATTTAACCAAGAAGTCCATCAGAAGGCACAAAAGACATCTCCAAGCAAAGAGACAAACTGCCTTCTTAGATTCTCCCAAACACGTTTGGAAAGATGTTAACCCATTTACAGGAAGAAAACTTCCTAATGTTACCCTGTCTGCAATCATCATTCAATGTGGTACATCAAAAACATTCTCCAGAAGATTTACTTAAAGGCTTTGGCAATCTCCTATCAATAAACTCCACACCACCCACAGATCATGCATTGCCCACCTCACCACTATTCAGCTCCTTCTTCCACTTCAAATGCAAATGTCCTAAAGAAGTCCCTATTCTACTTGAAAAAAATTTCCAATGACACCCCTCCTGAATCTGATAACATAAATCCCTGGTTCTTACATCACTGCAGAAAGCACCTATGTCATCCTCTTACCCACATATATAATCTGTCACACAAAACATGCCACAGATTTGAAAAATTACTCTAAACCCCTCCCAAAGGAAAGCAACCCAAAAGATACCTCTCACTTCTGTCCACTATCCATCCTCCAAATTCTGGGCAAATTTCTTGAAAATGTACTCTGTACCCACCTCTCCCTCTATATCCAGCAGTACCACCTGCTGTCCTCCAAACAGCATGGATTCTGGTCTGAGCAAAATACTATGACAACACTTTGTTCCCTAACTGATGACATCCTGCTAAACTCTGACAGTTGCCTCCTTACCGTTGCCCTATTTATACATCTAATAAAGGCATTTGACCTCATTAACAACTATCTTTTTCAAAACAAGCTAATTGAAATTGGTGTGAGTCCAGATACCACTCCCTGGTTTAAAACTTCCTCACTGGCAGACACTTTAGAGTTAAAATAGGAAACTCCCTCTTGTCCATATTCATTAACAAACTTCGTTGTGACCACCTCCTTCCCCACCTACCCTCTATGCTGATGACATGGTCATTTATTGATCACATCACTCACACCAACATTCATTACCAACTTCAGTCATACTTACTTGAGCTCCACCAATATCTCATAAATTATAAACTACTTCTAAACTCCACCAAAACTATGTTTTTTTTAATTCCACAGATAATTCACCAAGTACCTGTCTCTTTAACTGTCTTTAACATACACAAGCATTTCATAAAGACAACCTCCACCTTCAAATATCTAGAACTGTAGCTTGATTGGTCACTAAATTTCTATTTCCAGATAAACAAAGTAAGAGCCAAAACAGACTCCCTCCTCTTCTGGGCCAAAAATATCTCCCCTTTTGTATCACAACCAGCCAGAGCAGCCATTAGCAAAGGAGTTCTCTTTTCTCAACTTGAATATGGGCTCCCAATTTTTGCTTTGGCCTCCAAGAAAAACATTTCCATACTCCAGACTATCTCTAACAGCATCTGCTGATTCATTACAAACTCATCTCTCTGTGAGCACCATTGCATCACCATAGAAAAAGCCAAATAGTTACCCATAAAACAAAGATCTAACCTACGTTTAGGATCCCAACTCTACAAACTACTCCAAATCCACACATTTTCTCCCCTTGCAGCTTGACTTCATGAAAAAATCTCTTTATACAACCTGAGACACTACTCACAAACCACACAAACTCTCATTACCCCTACAACAAAACTACACATCATTTCACATGCTTTCTCCTCTCAGGCACCTACTCTTTAGCAAGCTCTCCTCATTGACATTAAGGAAATCAACACATTTCAAATTCAAAATACAACTCAAAAGCACTTCTTCATCTAAGCAGCCACATGCTCCTGCTTCAACACAGGACATATCACCTAACTTCTCCTCTCCTTTCTGAGTCTCTTCTCCTCTGTCAAGATTCACTGAAGATTGGCCCACTTTAGAAACTAATATATATATATATATATTGCACATTACACTCTACTTGATTGTGCATTGCAGTTTGTGTTTCACTAGAATGTATATACACCATTTATTCTATGTAATTAGTCTGAACTACTCTGTTTTTGTTTACATATCTGCATTTTTATTTGTGAAATGTTTTGTATTTCACCCAAGCTGAGCCGGAAATCGGTCAGTATTGCTCAGGGCACCACCCCACTAAGCAAATATAAACAAATAAATAAATAAAATGCCATGTACCCCAGAATCCTGTGAAACTTTCTTTGAGATGCATGGTTTTGACTGGAGAAACACAGGAAAAATTGGTGAAACATCTAATTTGTCTGGGGGAAGAATGGTTCTTCCAGAGGCAGAATCCAACAAACATCCCATTCTGTGAGAAGTGATGAGAGAAGGCTTCTGAACGTTGAATTTCAAATCCAGATTGAGTAGAAGATCCTGAACAGTTGCTAAAGACTCTTTACAGCTGAGAAAACAAGGCTGCAAAGATAAGGCATTTGTCAAGATATGGAAAAATGTAAATTAATGGAAGCCTGCAGTAAACAATGTCTGGAACTAGGCATTTTGTGAATCCCCTGGGTGCAGTGGAAAATCCAAATAGTAAAACAAAAAACTAATAACATAGGCCAGACACAGTGAATCATAAGAAATGACTGAAATGCTCTGTGATTAGAATATGATGATAAGTTTCCTTTAGATCCAATTTTACCATGAAAGCTAGAGGGGGGATCTGAGATACAACAGACTGTAAAGATAACATCTTGAACTTTGAAATCTTGATAAAAAGGTTTAGAAAATAAAGATCTAGTACAGCTCTACAGGATCTTTCTGATTTGGTAATTAGAAAAATTCTTGAATAACAAATCTCTGCATAGGAGATTGAAGTTATAGGTTATATGACTACCTGAGATATTATTTGTTGCAGGATGGGAGGAAATAGAAAGATATCTGGTTCCCTGGACTGGACAAGAGGGAATCCCATGGAAAAGAGGGAAGGATTCTTATTGCCCAGTGTACCACCACTGGACTGTCTTCAGAACCCAATTACCTGAAGCATTCTGATAACACAAGGGTAGGTGAAGTCTCAGAAACACTGAAAGACTGCCAGGGTGGGAAGGTGGATGACACTGCAGTCAGCTGGTCACACTGAGAGGACTCTCCTTGATTTTTATAGGTTCTTCCTTTCTTTTTTGAACCTCTTTGTCATTGGTTTGTAAAACCCTGTTTTCTGACTCCTTGCTGCTTAAATTGCCATTCGTAAAAAAGAGCTGAGGAGAAGGGGAAATGCTCTGAAAAAGGACAGTTGAAAAATATGGTTTGCTCCTTCAATCAGTTTTCCTCTTTCATTATATTTTGTAAGCACCTCTGTTGTAGAAGGGCAAAACAGGAAGACTTTATCTAACACAGAATTTTAAATCAAATCTCCTCAAAACTGATTCAGAAGGAGCAGCTCTGGAAGAAGAATCAGCAGCATCATAAGTACACATTAATATATGCCTAGTCACACGAGAAACAGCTGTCACATAAACATTTAATAACTTCTTTACCTCAGAAGGAGTTAACTGTTAACATCTAAATGTTCTCAAAAGATAACAATAAAAACTTTAACATATGAGTTTACAAGTTTAAGATCCTAAAAGTTAAAGTATTTGAAGAATAAACATATGAGTTTAAAAGTTTAATATCCTAAAAGTTAAAGTGTTTGAAGAATACATTTTTTCTCCAACTTATTTATTGCCTTCCCATCTCCATCAGAGAGGATGGCATTACCAGTAATAAACTGTTTAGAAGAAGTAGATTTCAACAAAGAAATAACTGTTTGGTCTGTTTCAGGATTAGAAAACAGGTACTTGTGTGAACGGGGGTACCTTGGATAACCTGTCATACTTATTGGGATCAGGAGGCTGACCATCTGACCATCAGATAAGCTGAAAGCAGTGAGAAAAACATTCTCTAAAGCAGGCATCACAGGAGGAAGAGCTACAGTTTTAGGCATCTCTGACTATAACTTATAATATATTTTTTGTGCCATAGGAATTTTATTCTGCTTCTACTGGAAAACCTCTTCCATTCTAGATAAAGTGTCAGTCACCCCTGGGATTCCAGATATTGGCTAAGGCTCTTGCCACCCCCATAGTGCCTTTTTTAGGCAAGGCTCAAATTCTAAACCTACCACCCTAGAAAACAAAAATGGGAAGAAACTGAGGGTAATGCTGCTCAATGCCAGAAGTCTAAATCTCAAAATGCACGCACTCGAGGCCCTTCTCAGTATGGAGAACATCGATGTCTGTGCTGTAACTGAAACCTGGTTCAAGGCTCCTGAGAGCACCCCGGCACTATTAGGTTTTACCTCATATCATGCGTTCCGGCCCCAAAACCCGGACCACACCCCAAAAGGAGGGGGTGTATCCATATTCATAAAGGATACCCACACCTCCAGGTTGGTGGCAATGCACGAAGCTTCGGAAACCATCCAGGTGCAACTAACCATAGGCAAAACTGCTCTACAAATTGTAGCATGCTACAGGCCACCCTCTCAAACTCAGGAACCCCACACAGCCTTCCTGAAGACACTGGAGGTTATAAATGTATCTCCAAACACCATCATATTGGGTGACTTCAACTACCCGAATATAGACTGGGAACATTACTCAAGCCCTAACTTTCTAGCCCAAAGGTTCCTGGAGTTCATAAATTCAAATGCCATGGAACAGCTAGTCACTGTTCCCACGAGAGGAGAAAATATACTAGATCTCATTATCACAAACATGGGGACAAAATGCTCCACACCGGAAGTATATCCCTCATTGGTGAGATCTGATCATAAACTAATCTCACTGGAAATCCACATCCCGCATCCACCCCAAACAAAACAGACCACAGTGAAGAACTTCTCTAAAGCAAACTTCACACTACTCAAGACTGGTGTGGTATCCTTCAAGGCCCCTGAGCCAGTGGAAACCACAACCCAAGCTGCGGAAGCCCTTACAAATGCCTTCTATGAACACCTCCAGGACTGCATGGATCAGGCAATCCCAAATAAAACCAATACTCTATCCACAAAGGGCAAACGTCCAGTCTGGTGGACCCCAGCCATTAACAAACTTTACAATAAGAGGAGAAAGCTATTACATGATAGAACAAAATCCATAAAAGGGAAGTCACCCCTGATCATTATTATTAAAAAAATACGAGCACTCATAAAATCAAATAAGGCCAATTTTGAGAGAAAAATTGCCATGGATTCAAAGGACAATCATAAGGTCTTTTTCAGCTATGTTAGGAACCTGGGTGGAAACTCCCAGATATGCTCAGAATTAGTCCAAAATGATACAAAAATCACTGAACCCACAGACATTGCCAACATACTGGCAGACAGGTTCAGTGCAAACTTCACCCCCCTCTCCCCCCCTAAAGGAGAGATAACTATCCCAGCAGAGTGTAGCCTCCCAGACATCTCAAATGTGCAGGTGAAAGCTGCTCTCTCTAAAGCGAAAAACACAGCATCAATGGGACCGGATGGTGTCCCCGACTGTGTGCTACACGAACTAAATGAGGAATTAAACACGCAAATAAGGCAGCTGTTTAATCTCAGCCTTACCACAGGATACGTGCCCAAGGAGTGGCGTACGGCAACTGTGGTCCCACTCCACAAAGGCGGTGCCTCTACGGACCCTGGTAATTACCGCCCCATAAGCTTAACAAGTCTAGTCTGCAAAGCTATGGAGAGGATCATAATAGAGCTCATAAACAAAGATATAGGGGACTTCCAGACAGTGGACCCGACTCAGTTTGGCTTTGTCAAGGGCAGATCATGCCTTTTGAACTTGGTTGACTTCTTCGAAACAGTCACCAAGGCCATTGATGAGGGAAAGGCAGTCCATACAGCCTACTTTGACCTTGCAAAGGCCTTCAACACAATACCCCACTCGGGTATTGTAGAAAAATTTACCAGCTTAAATGTAAACCCATATGTCACAAGATGGGTTGCAAACTGGCTTAAGGACAGAACCCACAGGGTTAGAGTTGCTGGCGCTATGTCAGACTCCAAGCCGGTCACAAGTGGTGTCCCACAGGGCTTGGTCCTTGGCCCCCTATTGTTCGGCATCTACTTCTCAGAAGTACAGGCCAACATGGGAGGACTTTGGCTGACAAAGTTTGCAGGCGACTGCAAACTGGGCGCCATAGTGGAAAGTGCATCGGACATGGATATCCTTCAGAAGGGACTCACGAAACAGATAGCTGGTGCCAGAGCCATGGCCTGAAGTTAAACACCAAAAATGTATAGTCATACCCTTCGGGAAAAACAAGGTAACCCCAAGCTACCATATAGGTGGCAATCCACTAAGCACAGAAGAGGTTATCAGGGACCTGGGGACCCAGGTTGACAGTGGCCTTTCTTTGACACTCACGTTGCTAAAGTGGTTAGAAAGACCTTCTACATTGCCCACCTGATCATGAAGGGATTCACATCCAGATCTAGTGAGGTCATTGTTCCCCTGTACTCCACTTATCAGACCAATGATCGAGTACAATGCCCCATTCGGGATGTATCTCACCTGACATCTGCAGCAATTGGAGAGACCCCAAAAGTTCCTCACCAAAAGGATAAAGGGACTCCAAAATCTGTCATATGCTGCCAGATTGAAGAAACTCCAGCTCTATTCAGTTGCATACCATCTGCTCAGAGGTGACATGTGCCTGACATACAAGGCCATGTCCAACCCGGAATTAATGGACATGCTCCACCTCAAAAAATCCAAATCCACCAAAACCACTAGAGCAAGCGACTTAAACCTTAGCACGGATATAAATAGGAAGTGCTGGAGGGATAGATTTATCACTCAGAGACTCCCTATGCTGTGGAATAAAATCCCGATCCATGTGAGGCAGAGCACCTCGCTGGCTCTGTTCAAGAGAAATCTTGACCTGTGGATGGGAGATCGTAGGTTTATCCCGGGAATCATCTCTGTGTCACTGCTGGACAGAGGCACAACAAACTAATGGGCACAGTATTTTTTCATATAAGGGGTGGCGTAAGCCACAAAAATTTGGGCTAGGCTTATAAATGCCTTAGGGCCGATAGCCTGGTATAAACCTATGAACCTATGAACCTATAATGCATCACTTCAGGAGGAAAATCTGATGCTATACTTCTCACAGAATCTGAATGCTCAGATTGAGGAGAAATTCCTTAAGTACAGTTATTACTCAGCAATGTCTGCTCTGCTGACTGAAATTCCAAATCAGAAAGAGAATTCCTTACAGCACAAGCAGTGGTTGAGTAAGCATAAGAAACACAGGGATGTTATACCAGCTGATGTCCATTAGCAATAGGATCACTGCAAAAATATCCCAAACAACAAGCTAAAACAATAAGTGAGAAGGTCACTGAAAAAGCAATCAGTAAAAACAAAATGAAAACTCCAGCAAAGCTAGAACTTCCACTGAGTAACCTCCCAAACCTCTTGTATCAGAGGCACATGGGATATATGCAAATGACCCTTATGAACATTGGATGTTTTAGCTAACTGGCAAATCGCTGTGCTGACGAGGTCATAACAAGGCCGAAATATGCATATCCACAGCTAGTGGGGTTTGGCTTTATTGGCCTTAAACTGTCCATTAAAACGACGAAACAAGTCATGGGCATTCAGAATCGCCAATTAGCTGAAACATCTGATGTACATAAGGGTCATTTGCATATATCCCATGTGCCTCTGATACAAGAGGTTTGGAAGGTCACTCAGTGGAAGTTCTAGCTTTGCTGGAGTTTTCATTTTGTTTTTACTGAGTGGTTTTTCAGTGACCTTCTCATTTATTGTTTTAAGTCAGAAAGTGAAGGAATTCTTTCCCTTTTTGTTGTGTTCTGGTCTTTTGCCACTAGGTGGAAACAGAGAATTGCTAGTCCACCAACTCTCAGATACTATGATGTTCACAAACCAGTTAACTCTTTCATGAAATGCTTCAAAATTTGGTCTTGGTTCAGTCATTCTGCAGGAGGGTCAACCTGTTACCTATGCATCAAGAACTCTCACCCAAACTAAAATGCAGTATGCTCAGATTGAGAAAGAGCTTTTGGCAATTGTGTTTGCATGTTCGAACTTCCATGATTATCTTTATGGTAGACCTATCCAGATCTAAACATACTACCAACCTTTAGTCACTATCTTGAGAAAGCCTATGCATTCAGCTCCAGCCAGATTGCAGCGCATGAAGTTGAGATTGCAAAAGTATAATTTCACTCTTGTCTACAAGAAAGGCAAACTTTTTTATCTGGCTGATGCTAGAAATAAAATAAGCCCCAGCAGGTAGAAAAATACAAAACCAAAAAACAAAAATCCATCAGGCAGCTCTCAAGAGACTGTAACAGTAACACCAGCCAAAGAAGAATAGATATTAGCGTAAAAACCTTTTATTCATTTTTGTCAAGACAAACTTCATCAGAATAACTAAAATATGCATGAACTGTCTAACAACTAACCAATTAAAACAACCATTAACCAATTACATAAGAATGATGTACAAACATTCCTTCCTAAATAATGAAGAATCAATAAAATATTTCTATTTTTCTATCTTTAATCTTTGATCTTTAAAAAAATATATATATTAATAGTATCATTCAAACCTGGTAATACAGTACGTCTGCCCCCAGTCTTAACTGTCAGAGGGTTTCTCTCTATTCAACTCTAACTCTATAATCTCCCCCTCTGAAGTCTTTAGGCATTTGTTCTAAAACAGCAAATAAGTGTTTTTTTATTTTCATGGCATACAGTCTTGTGTTTGTACAAGGCATTGTTCATATCTTTTCTTTTTATAGCATAGCGATGTTCTTTAATCCTCTTCTGCTAATTTCTAACAGACATGCCTATATAAGAAACATCCACAGTGCATGCAGATAGCTATATAAATAATTCCTTCTGTTTTACAACTAACGACACCCGAAATGGGAATGGATCTATCTAAGTTCCTTAGGGGGACAAATCGCCCTTCTAAAATGAATCTACATACAGAGCAAAATCCACACGTGTACATTCCCTTATTTTTATTTGTAACCGGTAGACTAGCTAAGATTTTTGTGGAATCTTTCTGCAAAAGTCTTTTGGTGTTGTAACTGTTCTTAAAAACAAACTTTGGAGTAGTTCCTATAACCTTGATCAATTCTGCATTTCCCTCAATAATTTTCCAGTTCGTATTAATAATAAAACTGATGTCATTATTATTTACAGTTATATCCAAACAGCAAGCTATGGAAAAAATCGGGATTATAGAAGAACTACTCTTATTTATCATAGCCTTAGTCAAAATAGGTGTAAAGTAGAAACTTCTCTTCATTCTGATCTCAGATGCTGTTTTTAATAAAAATTCTTTATTATAACCTCTATCAACGAAATTATAAAATGAACTTCTTTATCAAAATCCAAGCCACTAGTAATCATTCTAGGGGCCCTTATTAACTGACCTCTAGGAATATTTTTCTTAATAAAAAGGAGATGGTTGCTAGTAAAATGAAGACAGTGATTGGTAAAGGTATCCTTTCTATATATTTTACTTCCAAATTCATTTTCTACTTCATTCCAATAAATGCAAACATCTAAAAAAATTCACGTGTGCCCACATCACTCAAAGTAAACTGTAAAAAAATCTGATTTCATATTTAATGCACTTAAAAATGCAATACGTTTTTCATTATATCCTTCAATAATGAAAAAAAAGAAGTTATGTACCTACCATAATGTTCCATGTTAGTTGTCTTCATCTAGCCTTCTTTCTTGCTGGTTGACTCGGCCACCTTCAATAGCTCGAGAGCTGTTTACTGGCTCAAGACTACCCCTTATCCCATAATGCCTAGCGATAGCTACCCAGATCTCATTTGAAATAGCTAACTCCAGACATAACAAGAGAATAAACCAGTCAAAAGAACTGGTTGACTCATACCTCCCATATCCTCTAAATCAATAGAGGGAAACAAAGAATACTCAGCCAGTGAAAAGAGACTCCTCTCGATCCACTAGGACAGGGGGACGGAGGGCGGGACGCAAGAAAGAAGGTGAGATGAAGACAACTAACATGGAACATTATTGTAGGTACACAACTTCTTTATGTTAAGTTGTCTATCTCGCCTTCATTCTTGCTGGTTGGGACAGCGTCCCTAGCACCTAAAATCCTGGGTGGCTCAGTGAAACAGACTCTTCAGAACAGTAGAACCAAAATCAGCTCTGCTCCGGGAGACCATATCCACCTTGTAATGAGAAATAAAGGTATGAGGATTTGCCCACGTAGCAGCTGCATGTATGGAATCCATGGGTAACCTAGACTGGAAAGCTACAGAGGTGGCCAATGCTCTAGTAGAATGGCCTTTCGGTTTAGATGGTAATTCCTTATTCCGTAACTGATAAATAAATGAAATAGTATGGGATAGCCATCTAGATAAAGTAACCTTGGAAACTGGGAGACCTTGTTTATTTAAGGCATAAGACAGAAACAATTGGTCTGATTTTCTTATTTCTTTAATTCTAGGAAGGTAAAAATGCAATTGCCTGTGCACGTCCAGTTGGTGAAGTTTGTACTCTGCCTTGTTGCTATGATTGGGGAAGAAAATGGGGAGATCTATAGATTGATTTAAATTATGTTCAGAGCAGACTTTGGGAAAAAAATGAAGGATTTGTCCTCAGAGAAACTCTATCCCTATGAAAAACCAGATAAGGGGGATGGACACATTGTGCTTGTAGTTCTGAGACTCATCTGGCTGAAGTAACAGCAACCAGAAAGAGTGTTTTCCAAGAGAGAAATGTGATGGAGCATGACGCCGCTGGTTCAAAAGGAGGCACAATTAAGGACGTTAGGACTAGATTAAGGTCCCAGGGAGGAGGGGGGTCTCTCACTGGAGGTCTAAGAAGAGATGTCCCTCTCAAAAAGGCTTTACAGAGCTTGTGAGACATGATGCTTGAATTCTGTAACCCGATGTGAAAATTAGAAATGGCTGCTAATTGCACCCTAATGGTAGCGGAAGTGGCTCCAGAGTGAAACAGTTGTGCTAGGAACTCTAGGATCTCATGGACTGGGGCTGAGAAGGGATCCACATTCCTAGACTCAGCCCAATAAGAAAAATGTTTCCATTTGCTAGCATAAATAGTCCTGGTGGTGGACTTATGTGAGGAAACGATTATCTTACGGACTGTTGGGGAAATGCTAGGGAGCCTGGCTAGGGTTGGAAGTGGAGCAACCAAGCTGTGAGCTGGAGAGTCTGAAGGGACTGATGCAACCTGCCTGATTAATAAACCAGTAGATCTGGAATCAGGTCCAGAGTCCAAAGCTGATCGAGAAGATAGAGGTGTAGGAATGGAAACCAAATCTGTCGAGGCCAGTAGGGGGCAATGAGGATCATTTTGCAACCCAACGACTTTGCTTTCTGTATGAGTCTTGGTATAAGGGGAAAGGGAGGAAATGCATAAAGGAGTCCCTGAGGCCAATCATGGACTAGAGCGTCCCTGGGTAGTTGACCTGGAAGCGGAAGGAGGGAGAAGTAGTTTCTGCATTTGCTGTTGAATGGGGTGGCAAAAAGACTGCAGCAAGGCTGTCCCCATTTGCGGAAGATCAGGTCCGCAACTTCCTGATTCAGAGACCACTCATGAGGCATGAGGATAGCTCTGCTGAGCCTGTCTACTATGACATTGGATCTCCCAGGGATGTGCATCGCAATTAGAAAACATTGGGAGGAAATCGCCCACTGCCACAGTCTGAGTACTTCTCGAAACAAGGGGTAAGATTTGGTCCCGCCCTGTTTGTTGATGTACCACACTACTGACATACTGTCTGTTTGGATTGCAATGGTTCCGGAAGGAAGAGAGTCTTGAAGGGCTTGCAATGCTAGGAGCATGGCTCTCATCTCTAGGACATTTATGTGCAGATGGAACTCGTGAGGTTGCCAAGTGCCTTGGACTGTCCTGCCCAGATAATGCCCCCCTCCCTATCAGGGAGGCATCTGTGGTCACTGTGGCTACCAGATGGGGCTGAATGAAGGGTCTGCCCTGAGTCACTAGTGGGGAGACCATCCACCAGGAAAGGTGCCTTTTGCATGCTTCTGTAATCATGACCATGTGAGACATGGGTAGCTCTTGGGAAGACCACTGTGTGAAAAGAAGCCACTGAAGAATCCTCATATGGAAGCATGCCAATGGAAGTAGGAGGATGGCAGCTGCCATGGAGTCTAGAGTTTGAAGGACATATTTGACTTGTATCTTCTTGCTTTGCATTAGAACTTGCACTTGTTGACGAGTAGTGAACACTCTTTCCAGTGGTAACCTTGCGAACATTTCCTTTGTGTTTAATTCTGCTCCTATGCAAGTGACAGACTGAGAGGGAAACAAGGCAGATCTTTCGAAATTTATGGTAATACCTAGCTGGGTGCAAAAAGTGATTGTGTAATCCCGTGCTTGTAGGAGTTGATGCCTGGTGGTAGCAGTTTGGAGCTAGTCATCTAGATATGGAAACACCTGGAATCCTTGATGTCTCAGGTGAGCCGTGACCACTGCCATACATTTGGTGAACACCCTGGGGGCTGTGGTGAGACCAAAGGGCAGAGCTCTGAACTGGTAATGACTGGCCCCCACCTGAAAGTGAAGAAATCTCCTGGAACGTCTGTCCATCTTGATATGGTAGTATGCATCCTGAAGATCTACTGAGCACATCGAATTGTCCTGACCCAGAAAGGGTAGAATGGACTGTAGCATGACCATATGAAACTTTGTTCTTTGTACAGATCTGTTTAATCTGCTGAGATCCAGAATGGGTCTCCAGTCCCCTGTCTGTTTTGGTACTAAAAAGAACCTTGAGTAAATTCCGGATCCGAGCTGGTCTGCGGGGCCCTCTTGGATGGCTCTTTTTCTTAGCAGTTTTGAAACTTCTATAACTGCTTGCTCCCTCAGATTGAGTGGAACATCTGGAAGGGCCTTCTTTGACTGTAAGGGGGTTTGATGGAAGGGAATTTTGTAACCTCCAGATATAATGGACAGTACCCATCTGTCTCTTGTTAAATTTTGCCAGGCTTCTGGGTACAGCGAAAGTCTTCCCCCCGACTGCCTCCGGAGGTGAGCAGCCGGGCAACCCTTCAGGGATGCTGGAAGGGCTTGTCAGAGAAGGATTCTCTGTTGCCCTGGTTCTGCAGACCCCCTCTGCCACGAGGGCAGCATCTATTATTGTTGTTTCCCCCTTTGCCTCTGGAGGAAAAATCACTACATGTGTCAGGCAAAGCTCCCTGAGATTTGCAGAACCACATCTTCTCACTCTTCTGACCCTTGGGGAAGGGTCTTGAGAGAGTGGAAAAACTGACTCCCATGGCAGAGAGAGTCTTGCCTTCTTGCTCACACCTAGTCAAAGTGTCTTTCACCTGTGGCCCAAAGAGAAAGGAGCCATCAAAGGGGTTGTTGGTGAAGGACGCTTGAAAGGGTTCCGCAAAATTACACAGCTGCATCCAAGCATGCCTCCTGAGGGCCACAGCAGTGCCCGCGGCTCTACTTGCTCCATCGGCAGCACAGGAAATGAGCCTCATGGAGGAGTTGACTACAGAATTAAGAGTCGCTAGCTGGAAAGTTACTTTGGCTTGAACTACCTCAGCTGTAGGATCTTGAAGGGTATCTCCTAGCTCTTTTAGGAGATCCCTCTGAAGATGAGTAAAGTGACATAAGTAGTTCAGAGACCTCATGGAGAAGGTTGCTGAAGTAAACATTCACTTTCCATATCTTTCCATCATCCTAGACTCATTGTTAGGAGGATGAACAGATGAAGAGGTCTCTACGATCTCTTTTTTGGTGGCGGCTGCTACCACCATGGCATCAACGGGCACACCCTTGGAAAGAAACTGCTTATCCTGGGGGGCTGTAATGAACTTATTTGATCTCCTCGGAGTTGGTTCCACTGTGTCCTAAGCTGACTAAGCCTTTCGAGCCACTACAGATATGAGTGGATCGAAAGGCGGAGAAACCCCGGAGGTGGAAGGTCGGGAACCGAAGGCATCCAGGAATACGGACTCATCCTCGGTATGGGGCTAGGAGAATCCAGTTCCCCCTCTGCCTAAGCATTTCAGGGATGTCCACGAGTGAAACCTCTTCAGGGGGATCTCGGGGATGCTTCTGAATCATCTAAGTCCATATCAGAAATGACAGACTCCGGGGGTCGATGTTCTTCCTCTTGCACTTCTTCTTCCAAGGGGGCTCCTCCGAGAGATCAGGAGAGGCCTCAGAAGAAGAGGAAACACCCAATGGGGTGCCCCGGACCATCGGTTCCCTATGCTTGGGGTCTGGAGGAGGAGCAGAGGTTGGCACAGACACTATAGGGAATGGAGTCGGTGGAGCCGGTAGTGGAGCTGACTCAGGGGACAGCATGCTCCGTATGACCTCAAAGGCACACCCATCTCAAGGAAGAGAAAGCTCCGGCTCCGAAGAAACAGGAATCTTTCTCTGTGCCGAGGGGGCTGGCTCCGAGGCCAATGTTGGAGCCGAGCTCACCTGTGCCGAAGCTCCGAGAGGGAGAATGGGGTCAGACAAGGGTCCGATGCCACTCCCCCCTTCGGAGCTGACGAGGAAGCTCTGGCGACCAGATTCCTCGATCGAAGGAAGTATCGAGGTAATCGGAGCCAAGGTCAGAACTGAAGAGGATATGGTGATCGGAGCCAACGGTTCCACTACCCGAACCCCAACAAACTCCGGCTCCGAACTCATTGGAGTCAGAGGAGGAATATCAAGTGAAGTGGATGGAGCCAATACCTGTTGAGGAGGGCTGGACAATAATTTAGCTAGTGCCTGCGACTTTAACAACCTACTGACTACTCTCTCCACATCGTGATCCGACAGCCTAGAGGACAGAGAGGAGTGAGAGGACCGGTGGCTACGCTCACTTTGAAGCAATGGAGACCGAGGAGCCGAATGCACTGACTCTATGGAAGGGGACCTCAGCCTCTTGTGACTCCGCGATGGCTCCGAAACATCAGATGGAGCCGATGGGGAGGTTGTCTTGTCGGTGCCAGCCGGAACTGACGTAAAAGGTAAATCCAGCACAGGAGTCGGCTCCGAGGATGGAGCCGATGGTTTAGTGGACTTTGGGGATTTCACTGGCTGTAAACTCTTTGCCGGTGAATCCTGGGGTTTTAATAGACCCCTAAGAATTAGTTTGTTCGTACGCTCCTGCAGGACTCTTGGACTAAAAGCATGGCAAATAGAACAAGAGTCCTGCAGGTGAACAGTGCCTAAACAGTAGACGCAACTAGTGTGCCCATCTGTCAGAGACATTTTCTGACAGCATGAGTCACACTTCTTAAAACCAGAAACCTTAGCTTCCTTAGACATGCTGTACTAAAAAAAAAGGAGGACTAAGAAGTAACTACTGACACAAAAAACAGTACTAACCTAGACAAACACACCAGTACTATGCTAACTACAATACATTTTTAAACAAAAAGAGAAAAAGGAGAGCCTCTAAGTTAAACCGCTAACCTAGGGATGGGGGAAGGGCGGGGAGAACTCTCTAACTTAAATGAATTCTAACACAAGGGCGAGATACAAGAAAAAATAACAGCAACAAGTATAACTATTCTAAATAGAAAAAAAATACTAGAAAAATTTAGAAGGAAAGTTTACACAAAAAGCTAAATATACTAGCCTGAGCCATTAAAACAACACCCTTGCAGATGAAGCGGCAAACAAGATCTGGGTAGCTATCGTTAGGCATTATGGGATAAGGGGTAGCCTCAAGCCAGTAAACAGCTCTCAAGCTATTGAAGATGGCTGAGTTAGAGCTGAGGATCGGCTCCAATCCCCAACAGCAAGAATGAAGGCGAGATAGACATCTTAACATCAAATCATCTACAAACCTATAATAAAGAACAGTATTATAAAATTACAACAAAGGACTTAAAACAGCTTGTTCTCACCATCCTAAGACAAGGTTTCTAAACACAGGGCTAGCTGCTGACCCCATGGCTACTCCTCTGGTCTGCTTATAAAAAGAAATTTCTCGACAATAAAATATCAGAAAAACTACAAATTAAATAAACTTCCTCATTACTAAAAAGTCTGTTTTCAAAATCAATACCAGCCTCATGGGGAATACAAGTAAAAATAGAACAAACATCAATTGTAAACATCAGATTAACACCTATATGAAAAGAATGTCTCCGAAACTACAGAGTTTATCTAAAATGTCCCATGAATCTCTAATGTATGAACTCATTTTTGAACAACTGGGTTTAATAAATAATCTAAGAACAGAGAAATTCCCTCAGTAATACAACTGGGTGCTGAAACTATTGGTTGAAAGGGTGGGTGGGTGGGCTGGATCTTTGTGAATTTTTGGTATTCCAAAAAGGACTCCAAGAACAGGATGGTCTATTTTCATAAAGTGATGTAAATTGAAACTTATCAAGCCATCTATTAAACACTTATAAAACAACCAGTACCCCTGTTCATAATTTTTTACTACCTCTACCAAAGAAACTGGTTGATATTCTTTATTATTACTTAACAGTTTATCCATCTCTGGCAAATCATCATCATTCAGCATTAAAACCAGTCCCACACCCTTATCAGCCTTGATAAATCTAATATCTGTCATGTTACGTACTTCATTCAAAGCAATTATCTCATTTTTAGATATATTGACATACTTTTCCTTAAATCTAGTTTTTGCTAAAGCTCTAAGATCTTTCTCACACGCTTTCTTGAAAACTTTCAAGGTTTTATTTAAAGGTGGATTACCTGTACTTGGTTTCCTGAATTTCATTACATGCAAATTGACATTATCATAAATATAACTCAGATTCAATTTACGGATGAACAACTTTAATTGCAACAATGTCCTACTCAAACTGAACGTCTTTGTTGGTATAAAATTAAAACCTAGTTTCAAAACCTGTAACTTCTGCTCTTTGAAAGTTTTATCAGTCAAATTGAATGCTTGAATATCTTTACTTACTACGTTTCTGTAGTGGAAACCATTTTGCTTCTCACCCTGGTGGTCATTTTCTGTGTTATATTGATTACCTCTCCGCTCGGATGCTGTGAGTCTTTCGGATGTGCCCCTAAAGGGATTCCACGAACACTGTTAGGTGAATAAAGGGGTAATTAATCGAAGTCGTGTAATTTTTCAGTTTTAAGGGCTCTAGATTCTTCCACAACTGTTGACTCCATTTCTTCATTGACATAATTTCCTTCATCTTGGATTGGATCTGCCCAAACCTCAGAAGCCTCTGGTGGCAAAGAGGAAGTACCTTTAAAATATCTACTTAAGGTGGAATCTCTTAGTGTAGTGTTTTCATATGTGTTTCTTTCCTTAGGTAAAAAATGGATATAGGCAGTTTTATTATTATAAGCTTCTATGTCCCTTGTCAGCTTTTTAGTTTTTCATTTAACAGCAACAATTTCAAACTGTTCAACAGTCTGTAACATATGTTAATATTCAATGTTCAATGTTGATATCTTAGATAAGAGTTGTTTCACTGAATGATTCATCTTAAGGATATCTTGATGGACTTCAGGTATATGTTGGTTGTTTCATTCCTTTGAAATCCTAATAAGTTCTAGCCCAGCATTATTAAAAAACTGCTCAAGAGTTTTAAAAAATGGATCTTTATATGTCACAACATTAGGGCATCTGATAAACCGTAGCCCTTTGGGAACAACTTGTAAGTCCAGACATTTATCATAGTATTTATTTTCTATAATTAATGTCCGATATTTCTTCAGCAGTTTTTCAAGAATGGATAACCTATTTTTAATTTCCAAACTGATGTTCTTTATGTTATCTTGACCACAAGAAGCAAAAAATGGATCATAATTAGCATCAAGAATGCTAATAACATCTTTAAAGTAACGTTTTTCACTTGGATTTAAATTGGAACAGTTACGATTTTCAATAACAGTTATTTGATCATCTTCTTCAGAACTCAATGAATCTATCCTTTTATTAAAACCAAAGTCAATCACGCTAAAGTTAAATTTCTTTATTAAAGTTTGAAGCATCCTTTCCATTTGACTGACTGACTGAGCCAGGCCAAAATCTCCAGGGGTAGGGTGAAGAGATAAATCCAGCAAAGAGTCTCTATCCAAGCCTGCCATATTAGGGCAAACAACACACTATAAATGAAATAAGCCCCAACAGGTAGAAAAAATCTGCTATCTTCATTTTAGTAACAACCATTCACTTTTTATTAAGAAAAATATTCCTAGAGGTCAATTAATAAGGGCCTCTAGAATGACTGCTAGTGATTTGGATTTTGACAAAGAAGTTCATTTTATAATTTCCATGTTGGTTGATAAAGGGTATAACAAAGAATTTCTGTTAAAAACAGCATCTGAGATCAGAATGAAGTGAAGCTCCTACTTTACACCTATTTTGACTAAGGCTATGATAAATAAGAGTAGTTCTTCTATAACCCCAATTTTCCAGTTGTTATTAATAATAAAACTGATGTCATTATTATCTACAGTATATTGCTGTTTGGATATAACTGTAGAAAATAATGACATCAGTTTTATTATTAATACGAACTGGAAAATTACTGAGGGAAATGCAGACTTGATTAAGGTTATAGGAACTACTCCAAAGTTTGTTTTTAAGAACAGTTACAATATCAAAATACTTTTGTAGAAAGATTCCACAAAATTCTTACCTAGTCTACCAGTTACAAGTAAAAAATAAGGGAATGTACACATGTTGATTTTGCTCTGTATGTAGAGTCATTTTAGAAGGACCATTTGTCCCCCTAAGGAACTTAGATAGATCCATTCCCATTTCAGGTGTCGTTAGTTGTTAAACAGAAGGAATTGTTTATATAGCTGCATGCACTGTGAATGTTTTTATATAGGCATGTCTGTTAGAAATTTGCAGAAGAGGATTAAAGAACATCTCTATGCTATAAAAAGAAAAGATATGAAGAATGCCTTGTACAAACACAAGACTATATGCCATGAAAATAAAAAATACATATTTGCTATTTTAGAACAAATACCTAAGGACTTCATAGGGGAGATTATAGAGTCAGAGTTGAACAGAGAGAAACCCTCTGACAGTTAAAATTGGGGGCAGATGTATTACCAGGTTTGAATGATGCTATTAATATAAAATGTTTTTAAAAGATCAAAGATTAAAGATAGAAAAATAGAAATATTTTATTGATTCTTCATTATTTTTTTATGTTTCATAGTTTCATAGTTTAGTACTAGGCTATTTGCCCTGGGGCATTTATAAGCCTAGCCATAGTGATGTGGCTTTCGCCACCCCATGTAAGGGTACAAAAGTGTACAGAATAGATTTAGAATACTGTGCCTCTGTCTAGTAGTGACACAGTGAAGACCCCCTTACATAATATAATTAGTTTACTGTGCCTCTGTCTAGTAGTGACACAGAGATGACCCCCTGGGTAAACCTACGATCTCCCATCCACTTGTCAAGATTTCTCTTGAAGAGAGTCAGTGATGGGCTCTGCCTAACATGAACTGGGATTCTGTTCCAGAGTATGGGAAGCCTCTGAGTTATGAATCTGTCCCTCCAGCATGTCCTATTCGTATTTGTGCTGAGGTTTAAATCTTTAGCTTTCGTGGTTCTGATGGATTTGGATTTTTTGAGGCGGAGCATGCCCATCAATTCCTGATTGGACATGGCCTTGTACGTCAGGCACGGATCACCTCTGAGTAGGTGGTATGCTACTGAATAGAGCTGGAGTTTCCTTAGTCTGGCAGCATATGACATGTGTTGGAAACCCTTGATCCTCTTGGTGAGGTACTTTTGGGGTCTCTCCAACTGTTGCAAGTGCTGGGTGAGGTACATACCAAATGGGGCATTGTACTCAACCATGGGCCTGATAAGGGAGGAGTACAGGGATACAATGACCTCCTTTGATCTGGATGTGAATCCCTTCATGATAAGGTGGGCAAGGTAGAAAGTCTTTCTAACAACTTTGGCAGCGTGGGTGTCAAATGAGAGGTCACTATCGACTTGGGCCCCCAGGTCTCTGATTACTTTTTCCGTACTCAGTGGGTTACTGTCTATGTGATAATTTGTGGGTACTTTGTTTTTCCCAAAGGGGATGACTACACATTTTTTGGCATTTAGTTTAAGGCCATGACTCCGGCACCAGCTGTCTGTTTCAGTGAGGCCTTTCTGTAGGATGTATGTGTCAGCTGGTGTATCGACTATGGCGCCTAGTTTGCAGTCATCTGCGAACTTTGTCAGCCACAACCCTCCCATATTTGCTTTCACATCTGAGGTAGTTGGTTAATGGTTGTTTTAATTGGTTACTTGTTAGATGGTTCATGTATATAAAGATGGCTGCTTGAATTTTTAATTACTCTGATGAAGTCTGTCTTGAAGAAAGTAAATAAAAGGTTTTTATACTAATATCTATGATTATTTGTCTGGTGTTACTGTTACAGTCTCTTAAGAGCTGCCTGGTGGAATTTTGTTTTTTGTTGTTATCTTGTTGAGACAGTGTCCAGATCACCCAGAAATACCACAGAACAGCATGGGAATGAGAACCTTGACTTTGAAGTCATGAAAGTGAGAAATGTTTCTTCCACACGTCTTGATGAGCTGAGAAATCACACAGCCACAGATCCAGTTTTACAAAGGCTCAACCACTTTATGAATCAAGGATGGCCATCAAAGCAATCTAGTTTACCTCAAGAAGTGCAACCTTATTTCCCATACAGAGCTGAGATTTTGTCTGACAAAGGTATCATTATGAAAGTTCCGAAAGTAATTGTTCCAAAGTCCTTGCAACAAGAGTGCATTACTGTCTTGCATGGTGGTCATGTAGGAAGCAACTCTACCAAAACAAGAGGAAGAGGTCTAGTATTTTGGCCTTCTATGTCGCAGGATATTGAGAGAGCACTATTATCTTGTTCTGTGTGTAATAGTACAAAACCACATCAACAGAAAGAAGCACTTCAGCTAAACTAGATTTCTGGACTACCATAGACGAGTCTGCACAAAGTTATTTCGGACAATGGCATGCAGTTTATAAGCCAACAGTTCAAAAGATTTGCCAAAGAGTGGGACTTTACTCATGTCATGAGTAACCCAGAGTATCCGCAGTCAAATGGTTTGGCAGAAAGTGCAGTTCAAAGTGCAAAACAGTTACTAGAGAAGTCAAAATGAGACACTAGTGATGTTTTCCTAAATCACACGAATCTCAGAAATGTTCCTCATGATAAACATCTTGGTTCACCTGCTCAGAGACTTCTGTCAAGCCAAACCAGAACCACATTGCCAGTCAGTTGTTGGTTCCATGTGTCAAGAACAACAGGTCAGTGAAAACCAATCCACTGAAGAAGTGTTTAGCCCAGATGTCCTACTACAAAAAGAACAGCAAACCGCTCAATCCTTTACGAGAAGCAGAAGTGGTAGGGATGCAAATGTCCAAAGGTTATGATCAGATCGGTGTCATGAAAAGTATTCACCCAGAGCAAAGATCATACATTGTGGAATCCGAAGGAGCAAACTTTAGGCAGAATCAGAAACATTTGAGACCGGAGTCTGACCGTATACCACAACGCATAGCCTGTGAGAAAGACTCTTTATCTCAGAGTGAGTTGTCCGGTGTTCCAGTTCCAGAGGAAGTTCCAGAGAATATTCCCACTCCTGTGATGAATCCAGAAGCTCTTGATAAGAGATGTACACCGAAGACTGTCCCTGTTGCAAAATTCAGTTCAGATTGTTATGTTACAAGATCCGGTCATATCTCCAGACCATGTAATAGATACATGGCAACTTGAACATAAACATTGTGTTTGTTTCTAATGTCTATAATAATGCATGTCCAACTATGACGTTGTTTTTACCAAGGGCAATCTTTATAAAAGGAGGATATAGATCAATGTGTGTGTATGTATTTTTAAGGAGCTATCCAAGGGCTTGCACAAGTGTATACATACTGAGCATGTGCAAGTCTGACTGCCATTTTGTAGTAAGCTGTTGAGATATAAGCATGTATGTATGTAAGGTCTGTCTGTTAATCAGTTCATTTATATTTTATGATGCTGCTATCCATCCTGATGTGTTTCTATGTATTAAAGCATCTAAACGAAATATCCCGCCTGCTTGTCATCTATGCTAGAGAGGGACGAGTGACACCAGGGAAGTATCCTAAAGGCATTCCAAAAAAAGCTATTCAGTGGGATGGAATGAGACCTAAAACCCAGAATGAGAAGGAGTTTCTTGACATATGTCAAAGAATTTTGACAATTCAAAAAAGAGTGTACAGATATAATCTATATATGGAAAGAAGAATGGCTTGAAGTTTGCAGTAAGCAATTACTTGAGGCAGATTATTTGTTAATACCATTGGTACATTGGATAGACCAAAGGGTAAGACACAGAACTGATAATGTAAGCCATATACAGAAAACCTTAAAAATGTCTGAAGTCTGCCCAAATTGGCATGCGATCATCATCATCATCATCATCAGCCCCCTTTTTCCCATTTTTCTACATGTGGTTGGGGTATCATGTTAACTGTCGCCAACTCTCTTGATTCAGTGCCACACTCCTGCCTTCTTCAGCACTCATGCCTGACTGTCACAGATCTTCTTTCACACAATCCAGCCACCTCTTTGCTGGACATCCTCACTTCCTCTTACCTTCTTCCTGTCTGTCCCAAATTTTCCTCATCAGATTGCCTTCTGCTTTTCTACACATGTGCCCAAACCACCATAATCTGTTCTCTTTGATCTTTTCTGCAATTGGAGCTACTTTGGCTTCTGCTCTTATGTCCTCATTTCTTCATCTGTCCCACAGTGTGCATCCTATCACCTTTCTCAGGCACTTCATTTCCATCACCTCTAGATTCTTCAACTGTTCTGCCTTTACTGCCCAGGTTTCTGTGCCATACAGTAGTACTGGTTGTACCACTGTCTTGTACACCTTACTTTTCAGCTTCTTTGGCATTCTTCTGTCATAGTCTACACCTGATACTCTATGCCAGTTGTCTGCAGCCCCTCTGATTCTAGCTTTGACCTCTTCATTTAGACTACCCTTCTCCTCAACTACTCCTCCCAGATACTTGATGCTGTTTACCTGTTCTGCTCTCTTCCCTTCTATCTCCATTCTCAGCTTCTTCTGATTTCCCCAGTTTGCTGCTATTACCACCATCTTATCTGTGCTTAGTTTTATCCCATATGCCTTCAGATTTGCATTCCATTCTCCTATCCTTTGCTGAAGTTCTAGCTCAGAATCTGCCTGTACTGCCACATCATCTGCATACAGCATCTTTGTTGATCCATCCCCTCCAACCTGTTTGCTAATATAGTCCATCACCAGTATGAACAGCAGTGGGCTCAGAGCTGAGCCCTGATGTACACACACACCCACTGGGAACCCCTCTGTGAGGCCGAACATCATCCATACTTGAGTCATTGGGTCCTTGTACATAGCCTGCACTAATTCTACCAATGTCTCTGGAACTTCAAACCACCACAGTACTGCCCAGATCAGCTTTCTTGGAACTTTGTCATATGCTTTCTCCAAGTATAGGAATGCCCAGTTGGACTCTCTCCTCATCTCTAGCTTCTTCTCAAGTATCTGTCTCAATACAAACATCAGGTCAGTTGTGCTGCATCCTGATCTGAATCCAAACTGCTCATCTCCCATCTTACATTCTACTACTCTGAATATCCATTTATCAGTCACCCTCTCCAGAACTTTCATGCAATGTGATAGGAGATTGATGCCTCTGTAGTGCCCACAGTTGTGGATGTCCCCCCTTTGTTCTTGTACACTGGCACGAGAATGCTTATTCTCCAGTCATCTGGGATACGCCTTTCTCTTCACACTGCTATTAGTACCATATTTTAAATCTGATGGTACCATAGAACAGTGAAGGGATAAGAGTGGCAACAACATTTGGAGAGATAATATCTTGTACTTTTGGACTTTGATTTAAAGATTGAGAGTGGAGAGGTCTATGACTGGACTCCAAGTTCCTTCTTTCTTTGGCACCAGAAGGATGCTTAAATAAAAACTTTTGCCTGTCTGATATGGGGCATTGGTTCTATGACCCCATGAGACAACATGTGCTCCAGACCTGGATGAAACAGGGAACTCTGGTTTTCAGGATGAGAAAGAATCCCATGCAAATGAGGAAGGCACTCCCATTGCCATCTGTATCTCTGTTGGATTATTCTCAGAATCCAGTTCTTTCAGATAACAAGATGCCACTGCAGAAGATAAAGACCTAGACTGAGGGATATATTTTAGGGATTGCAATGGTGGTAGTGGTTGTGACTTTTTTGCCTATTCTTGGCTCTGAGACACTCCCCTATCTTTTTTGTGTCTCATTTTTAAAGCAACTTAAAGTTCTGTTTGTTTGTACTATTTTGCTTCTTGTAAAAGGTCATGAATTAGAAAGAAAGGTTTTACTGATCTTAGAACAGGAGGACTGAAGATGTGGATCAACTTTCCTCTATTATCAAATCTTTTAAGTTCCTCAGGAGCAGAAGGGACAAACAAAACACCTTTGACAAGGGGAAAATGTTAAATCTCAACTTCAACATCTTCTGGTATGTTTTGAGGCTGTAACCAAACAAATATTCTCATAATTGTACCAGTAGTAGGAGCTCAGAAAACAGCATCAGCAGAGTCAAATGAACACTTTAAAAAGTGTTTGATTATTTGAGAAGCAGAAAAGTTCAGTTGCATAAGTAAACGTACAGTAACAGAAGGTGTTAAATAAACACTGCTGCAGTAGCCTTAACAGCCAGTCAACTTCCAAAGTATCAGCACACCTTCCACACACACAAGCTGTTAGGAAATTCAAGCTGAGCTGCCTAAAACAAAGGTTTGAGTGCTAAGCACTTCAGACCTTTCATGCCAACTGAGAGAGGATGATTGAGCCGTGAAAGGACATCGCTAGAAGTAAAAATATATACATATATGCACACCCGGGCATAAACAAAAAACAAAGGAGGTGAGGGAGGGAGCAGTGATCAGTCAAACATCTACTGTTTTGGTAAGTTGTCAAACAATTGTACTAAATTCATCATATCCATCACTGTTGTAGTAGTCTTAGCTATAAGGGCCTATTACCCTATCTTACAACATTTGGGAGGTGGACGGAGAAGGGATCAGAAGCCCCTGTAGAATGCTCCAAGCAAAGTCTGATCATGACCTAGAAAAGGAATCAAGCGTATAGTGCTTTGTAAAATCATGTACAGAGAACCAAGCAGCAGCTTCTACAATTCTTCTAGAAGCCAACCCTTTCCAAAAAAAGTCATAGATGAGGTCTAGGCCTGGTATAGTGAGCTTTGAGACTGCCTAGAAAAGTTTTGTTGTGGCAAGAATAATCAAAAGCAATAGCCTCAGACAACCACAAGTTGTCCCTTCTTCTTATCTTCACAAGAAATGAACAACTGATCCAACAATCTGAAAAATTTTGTTCTGTCAAGATATTACCTGAGTTGTATGTAGACATCCAAGGTATGGAAAATCCTATCTCCCTCATTTTTAGGTTCAGGAAAAAAATGGAGATGGATACTTTGGCTTAAAGTAACCTCGGATACCACTTTAGTCATAGCAGA
Organism: Protopterus annectens; assembly: GCF_019279795.1. Lineage (NCBI taxonomy): Eukaryota > Metazoa > Chordata > Ceratodontiformes > Protopteridae > Protopterus > Protopterus annectens. The sequence continues at coordinate 1,439,674,248 of NC_056744.1, read as the reverse complement.
AACATTAGTTGTCAAAGAAACTCTGTCTCTGTGGAAAACAAGATGGGGATGGCTTACCCTAAAAGCTTGCAACTCAGATACTCTTATTGCAAAGATCAGAACAATCAGTAAAATAGTTTTCCATGTTAATGATCTAGTTTAAATGGAGCAAGTATTAGCATCTCTAACCCAAAATTAAGATCCCAAGGAGGAGCCACCAGTTTTCTTGGAGGTCTCTTATGGAAAACTCCTTTCAAAAATATTTTTACATAAGAATGCATTGAAAGAGGGAGATCCATGGACAAGTGTGCTGAAACGGCCAATAAATAAACTTTGCTAGAGGACTAAGAAAGTGCAAAGAAGCAACAGAGTAGAGGCACAAAACTCTCAGATGAAAAAGTTTTTATCCATGAGATCAAACATTTAAGAATGATGTTCTTGGACCGTAGGTACCCCAGTATGCTTATGGACAAGGTGACCAGGGAGGTCACTCAGTTTAGGACCTCCAAGTTTAAACCCATATTGGGTAATCCCTTGGATGACACAAACACACAAGGTACCCTTGGGGAAACCAGGTCCCATACCTGGGAGAGGGCATTTGTCTTAAAATTTCAAGGACATTCCCAAACCATTTCAAGGATTATGCATAACAACTGGAACATCTCTAAAAGTAACACTGACGTTTTCAGAAATTTAGGGAAGCAACCCCTCTTGGTCTTCAAGACTGGGCACAACATTACAATTTATTAGAAAGACCAACACCTTTGCACAATGCATTTTATGTTGACAACAAGGGCACCACCAAATGTGGAAGCTGCCCCTATTGCTGTTATACTTTGGAAGGAGAACATATAATTTTGGACAACACTCTGAAGGACAAAGTCCAGTTAAGGTGTGGCAACTGCAACACCAGTAGAGTAGTTTATCTTGCCAAATGCACGCCTTGCCCTGCCTTCTATGTTGGAAAGACCGAACGTTTACTTAAAAGAAGGATTTAAAAACACCCGTACGACATACGTACTAAAAACTTGAAAAATTATCTTTTTAAACATTCTCTTGTGTGTCCACAGTTCAACAAATTTGTTTTTGGAACTGTTGATACAATCATTCCAAACCCAAGAGGCGGTGTCTGGGAAACTCTTTTAGAGTTCTGCGAGTTTTACTGGCAAGTTAGACTGGATGTAAGTTGTGTACCTGGTATCAATAAGTGTATTTCAATGCATGCAGTTTTTAAATAAAGAGCAGCCAAACTCTGAGTACAATTTTGTGGAGCAGTACTTTATTCTATTTTATCTGGGCACAGAATTGACCAATATTTTTACGTACAACATTCTTTATTAGAGAAAGTGGTAAAACATGGGTAACATATTTTTATATATTTAAGTGTTATATTTACTTTTTATTTTATTTGAAATTATATTTATTAATTAATAAACATTTCAACTTGAATGTTATATTATGTCTTTTCTATTTAAATGTATTAGAAAAACTTTTTACTTAGAGCTCAAGGGAATAACTTTACATGTTGTTCTTCTGTGACAGCAGCTACACCTTCTATGTAAGCTTGAATAAGAGTCTTTACAACTTAAAATTTAGCCTCCATTTTGTGATCTGCTCCTATTTAAACCATCCCACCATTTTGAATTTTGTTCTGATGAAGTCCAAAGTTATATTTGTTTAAGACAAAAGTGCATAACATTTTGTTTATCCCTATATGACCTACAATTTTTATACTGGTGATTTATTAAAGCATTTGTTTATCTGTGTAATTCAGTTTGGTATTTGGAGGCTCCTACTTCGGTACATCAGCAAGCTAGGGGAAACCAGGGATGTACCGCTTGACTGTGGAATTGTCTGTAACAAGTTTAAGAAGTCTTGGGAACCAAAATGATTCTGAGAGTTGAGTACCTTAATCAGGACAAGCATCTCATATTTATGCGCTTGTATCTGTTCTTGGTGTCCCATACACACTCCTGAAACTGATCAATGTCTGAGGTGTTTGTGGTGACTGACTGCTTTCAAACAGGGAGGGACAAAAGGAAACCCAGATTTAAGGATATTTGCCATCTCCTCCAAGTGATTTCTCTTTTGTCAAACCCAAACCCTGGGATTTGAAAAGACAAATTATGTTGGTGCTGGGACCAAAGAGACTTCATATACCACTGTATCTTTCTCATGTGGAGTCTTGCCAGGGGTATTATGAGAATCACAGATGCCATGAGACACAAAATCCTGAGGTATTCCCTAGTAGTGACTTAAGTATGATTGGAAAACCTTATAAACAGATATGGATATTGATCAATTTCTTTTCCCTTGGGAAGAAAAGTTCTTAGAGCTGAGGTGTCTATCTGATATCCAGGAAAACTATCCTGTGTGAGGGAGTCAAAAAAGACTTATAAATGGTCTCTTGCAATCTCAACTTGTGTAAGAGATCTTTCCCCCAAATTAAAGTCTTCTGGCACTTTTTTGCTACTTTGCCCCATCCTGAAGGAATATTTGTCTCAAATAAATAACTGATGTCAAAATCATGGTATGAAACTAAGTGCCAAAAATGGATTATTGTATCCTTTGGGAAGTCATCTACGCCAGGGAACTCACACTGACAATATACCCCTAACAGTTGACCCAGCTGTTCAGTATTTGGGAACTTATGTGGACAGTAACCTAACTTTTGACCAACATGTGCCTATTGTTGTAAGAATGTCCTTTTATATTGCACAGCTTCTAAACAAAGGGGTTGTGTATAGATCTATGGATGTCATTGTCCCTTTACTCAGCACTCATTAAGCCAATCATTAAATATAATTCTCCCCTTTAGCATGTATCTGTCCAGACACATGCAACATCTGGAATGCCCATAGAGACACCTTACTAAATGGATACAAGGCCTAAACAACATGTCCTACATGGACAGACTCAGAGCCCTGTCGCTATATTCGGTAGCCTACAGACTGCTAAGAACTGACCAGTGTCAGGCATATAAGGCATCCTCCAATCCATTACTGATAGGTTTACTGCATATCAGCAAGTCAAATGTCATCAGAAATACTCGGTCTAGGGATTTAAACCTCTTCTGCAACATCAACAGAACAGTTTGGAGGGAAAGGTATATTTCACAGAGGATACTGCTGCTGTGGAACTGACTCCCCATCCACATAAAACAAAGTTCAACCCTGTCCATTTTCAAGCACAACTTAGAACTTGAATGGGAAACAGAAAATGCACCACAGGACTGCCACCTGTACAGCTCGTAAATGCTTTATCCCATGCATGGGTCCCCTCAAATTATCTATGGTATGATCCCAGTTATTCTTATTAGGGGGTAACATATAATTATCGACCATGGGATGGGTAAGGGCAATCTATAACCAAATGGGATAGGTAATTTTGAGCACAAAAAGGGAAATTGGTTAGGCATAAAATGGTCTGCAAGGACACCTACTTATCTATAAACCTATGTACCTATGAAAAAGACTCCACAAAGATAACCAAGTCTAAATATGGAAAATATTGATACTCTGTAGCCAGCAATGAGCTATAACTGGCACAAGACACATTATGAACACTCTTGATGCAGTGACTATTCGAATGGGTAAGGCAGATAACTGACAATGTGATCCAGACACAGAAAACCTTAAGAAATTCCTGACGTCTGGATGAATAGGGATGTGATGATAAGCATCTTTTACATTTAGTGTTACCAGGAAACTTGAATGAGGAGAAAGAGGTAACAGGTTGTGAAGTGACATTATTCTGAATTTGGGAATTATCACAAACAGGTTTAGGAAAGAAAGAACCAGGACTGGCCTCCAACCATTTTTTTTCTTCTGCATTAAAAACATCCTTGAAGAAAAGCCTTTCCCCACCTGAGAAGGAGGAACTCGTTCTATCACACCCTTGGACAGCATGTGATGAAGGAGAGGTGGAAATGAAAGAGTCAAGTCTGGTGGATGAGGATTACCCCTGGAAAGGATCCGCCTACTGCCATCCGTAGCATTGATCAAGTATCTTCAGAAACCATTTGTCTGAAACTATCTGTTGCCAAAGGGATAACTGGAGATTCATACCTTCTGGAAGGGAATGGGGCTGCCAGGGTGGACAGGCAGCAAGGTCCCTTTAATAGTCATTCTGATTTGTTGGACTGTCCTTGGTTTTTGGGAGGTTCCATAATTCTTTTTTAACCCCTCCCCCTTGACATTTCTTCTTTAACGTCTGTTTACCTATATTTTGTTGAGACTGTTTATTTTGTTGTTATCCAAAACTGAATGAGGAGGTCAGAAATTCCCTTGTCAAATTTGGAAAAGGAAGGCTGAAAAGTCTTAGAGATTCTATGGATCAGTTACACCTTTCAATTTACTTTTTCATCACCTCTACAGCAGAGGGGCCAAACACTAACTCTCTATCCAAAGATGAATTAAAAATTTCATTTTTAACATCATCTGGGAGGTTTTGAGAATGCAACCATGGAAACCGCCTCAAAACAGTAGCAGTGGCCATATCCCCTGGAAGAAGTATCAACAGAGACATACACACACAGTGTAAACAAAATTATTTAAAGTAGATTGTCTCACAAGGTAAAACTACAGATAAACATTCCTCATATTTTCACAATTAATAAGAACAAACTTTAACAAATGAGCCTGACAATTTAAAATTTTGAGAATCAAAGTGGCAAATGTATACACTTTTTCCCGTTATTATTAATAATTTTCCCATGCTTACAAGAAAGAGTATGACCGGAATTAAGTGCTTAGCAGAAGTGGAATCAACTAAAGTTACTGTTGCTTGGTCAGGTTTGGGAATTATGTATAAAAATATAAAAGACTGGGGAACTTTACATATCCTATCTGCCTTTTTAGGGGCAGCAGGCTGAGTATCAGGAAAATTGCAGGCACACATCCTGTAAAGCAGACAGAACAAGAGGAATGAGTGTAGGTTCTAGAAAATCCTTCTGTAACAACTCAAAGTATTTTCTGAGGGATGGAGAATCTACAGCATTCTCTCACTGAAAACACTGGAACATTCTGCCAACAGTCTCAGAGAAAGAGAAACCCCCATAGGGAAAATCAAGAATTGAGCTCTCCTCTGACTTTGACTCAGAAATCTGCCAGAAAAAAAACTGTATCTGTCCCTTCATCTTCCTGTGCAGATCTTGAATCTCTTCAGGAAAAGAGGGCGTACAACAAATGGCAACAGAAGAGCTATCCACCTGTGGCCGAGGCAAATTGCAAGCCTGCTATGGTGGTAAAGGCTGTTTGATTACCTTTTTCTGGCTGAAAGAAGGGCCAGCTGTGGGACTAGTAGTTTGTTACATGGTCAAGCCAAAAATGGTGCCTCTTTCCCAAGGAATACAAAGAGCAAATGCTGGTCAAAACAGTTATTAAAAGTCAATTTTTTGACATTTTAAAACACTTTGCTGGCCCCACCCCACAAAAATAAACACAATTTCTCCATAGAAAAATTGGTTTCAGTCACTTTACACAACTTTTAAACTAACAAGAAAAAGACTGCTCACATTCAAAATTATGCTACAGTCTCATGACAGTCCAGTTAAAACAGTAAAAATAATTAGAAAAATGGAAGGTTTTTCCCTGAAGAGAATTTATCTGCCCAGCAATGGAACAGCACAAGGCAACCGTTGATTCTTGAAAGCCTCAGAGGACTGTACTCTTTGGCTGCAGTAAAGCTCTGAATGGCTCAGCATCCAAATTTGTCTTTTAGTCAGCTCAACTTGAGCTGTAAGACAATTTGGGCATGTGGTAGGTGCCCTGACGCTTTGGAAGCTGTCTGGCTGTCGGTTATATCCTTGGTAGGATGTAACCCACATAAGTCTACTGCAGCAGTGATCAGTATGATGAACACTGACAGATGCTACAGTTCATCACTTGTAATCTGTAGTGGTATTCATGAGCACATGCAAACACACACACAGTTTTTCTCATAGACACACACACACACACACACACACACACACACACACACACACACACACACACACACACACACACACACACACACACACACACACAAAATAAGTGCCTGATACACTTTGGTCATACATCTGCATTCACTGCCAAGTATATCCTGCCTCTTATCACCTTCTCCCTTCTTTGCATAATAAATCTTTATGTTGTTGTTAGACAACATTACTAATCTGTATGGTCATCTAAGACCTGGCACTGCTGCTTAGGATGCTGTGAAGCTCCTGTGGTCCCATTCTGGACTTTGCATCTTGCACTTTGATGTGTGCATATGTTGCTAGCGTCTACATTCTACTAACATCCTTCTTCGATGATGTGCTATGATTAGGTTTGCTGCTGACAAGTTCTTCCTCAGACTTTGCACCTGGATCCTTGCAGATCAATAAACTCTGTCTATGCTCTTTTTCCATTAGGAAAGCACTAAAAGTGACTGCATTTTTTAGACTCCTTACAGGTCGAAAGAGCAGTGATATCTGGATCCTTCAATGGATTTATCTGTAGAAACATACACTGCTGCCTCATTCTTTAAAATCTTTTGTCACAAGAAGTTTCTGAGAATTTGCCTGTATGGATAATTCAGCAAAGACTTCTTCAGTAGAAGATATGATAGGAATGCTATTATGGACTATAGGCTCCTGAAGTTTCATCTACTAGAATCATTGTACTTATAATGGAGACAATTGCTTAGGCAGACATTTAAAATGGTGGCCCATTAGGCTGAGAGTATAAATATATAATTTTAAGGAGAAGCTGAAGATAATGAGCCTCAATTTCCTACCCAGAGTGTAACAGCAGTGCCAATCAGTTCCAAGTGAGCAAATGATTCTTTACTCTCATTTGAACTAGAGGAAGTTGGAGGTGAAAAAGGAGACCCTTTGTCTTTTTCATTGTAGAGGTCACCAACATGGAAAGTTTTGATGATCTTGGTATCTGTAGGATTTCCTATCATACATCTCTGAAAGATTCCTATGCAAATAATTTGTAGTGAAGCATTAAATTCACCTGGGCATTTGGGGAACAGGCAACCAGTTTCCAGATGGTCCAACATCAATAATCTACTCTCTATATTAAAATATATGCTGTACTGAACCACCATCAAGCTCATAGAAAGCTGTTTAACACTAGTCAGAAAATCAACCAAGGGATGACAGGAATGTAAACAGGTAATGGAACGTCTCTGAAAGACAAAGACATTTTAAATCCTAGACTGGTAATTGAAGAGAGATGTCCAATGTGGAAGAAAGCCTCCTTGCTATTTGCAATGATTTATGTCACCAGTTTTACTACAGTGAGAAGCAGTGAATCAACTTGTTCTACTGCTGCTTCTTCTAGAAATTTCTGAGGAACAGTCAGGTAAAAGGAAGAACAGAAGACAGTGGACAGCTGTTCTCCTGTGAAGCAACTGAGTATATCTTATCCGGCAGGAAAAGAAAGAGTACTTTTTTTTTTAATGTCAGACCTTGGCCTCTAAGTTACAGAACGTGTCTCTGAAGTTTCTGTATATTTAGTAATACTGGTAGTGGTAGTTAGGAGTAGTAACAGTAGCAGTACTAATAGCAGTAGTGATGGTTATTATTATGAGTAGTGGTGGTGGTGGTAGTAGTAGTAGTAGTAATAGTAGAAAATTAGGGGTTCAGCTAAGTAGCACATGCATCTGATCTCTATGTAGCTATATTTTCCCTAAAGAGTACAAGATGAGAATGCAGCCATACATGGCTAGTAATGCTTAAATGCTGAAAAAGAAAAGACCTGTGGACTGTAGTCTTCCTCTGGCTTTAGTACATTGGCATTATGAGTCTCCCACAACAGTAACCCTTTTGATTAACCTCACTATAAGAATAAAACATGAAGACAGATCTTGGAAAGTTGAGATAGGAAGCATTTTTTCATTAAAAATGTTAACTCGTGCTATTTCTTTTTTGTCAGGTTTTTTTTTTTGGGATCATTGCTGTTGACCGTGTGACTTGTAATCATGTAACAAAATATTACAGCTGGCAGATCACAAGTTCACATCATCAGCAGGGTTTCTATTGTAAAACTTGGTTTACTGCAGGTGCTGCTGCTTTGTTGAGACATATGAATCAGAAAATAGGGCAAACTGTGTGTTTTCCACATTTTCCCTACAGTCCAAACTTGTCTGATTTTGAAGTTAGTATATCTAGAGACAATCAGTGTGGATTAGATACCCTGCAACAGAGAATAAAGGGGGCTTCCCCCTTGCAAATACATTTGTTACAGAAAACATGGTTATTTATGTCCTGGAAAATCTTAGCTATGTGACATCTATGTTATTGTTAGATATTCTAGTTACAATTATTCATGTCTCAGCTAAGTGAAATGCAATTAATCATAGCAAACCACAGTTTTTCACAAAAAACATTAGGGCAACCAGTGTGGCATTGTTTAATATTTAAGCAATAACCCACGTCTGGGTGTGGGTAATGCTGGATTTACCCACAGTTGGTGTGGTTCGCCCTCGTGACCAAACAAAGACAACCGTGGGTAAATCCAATGACATCATTTAAGAAAAAGAATACTTGCTTTTCTTTAATAATGTCTTTGTACAATGCCTCCGTGCTGCCCTTCCGCGGTTTTCTGCTATCCTGGGGCTTTTCGTGATGTACTGCGCATGCGTATGGGACTTGTGTTCCCATGCTTATGCAGTACATCACAGCTGTGCAGAGGAAGCAACGGAGAAAGGAAGATCTCTGTTGAATTTTTTTTTTTTTAATTAAAAATTTAAAAAAAAAGAAAAAAAAAGAAATTGGGAGATGTTTTGCTTTTGGGAGAGCCGGGACAGACAAAATAAAAGGATAATCAGGTTTGTTTCTTTAATTTTGCAGAACTTTCCTGATTATCCTTTTATTTTTGCCTGTGCCAAAATTACGAGAAATACTAACAGGAAAAAGTTCGGGTGACCGGACCTATTCTTGTTGGTATAGTCTCCGATTTACAACAGGCTTGCTGGTTGGATTGGTCAATCAGCGTGCTCATTTTTTTAATATTAATTGCCAGTCATTGCATAATAGTAAGTTTCTTTCAGCTAGAATATCTCATACACAGCACCAAGTCTGAAAAATGTCACGTCAATAAAATGCATAATAATGAATCCAAGTATTGCAGAAGTTAAATAGCAGTGAATAAACTTAAAATATGCAAAGTTGCTTAACCAAACTCTGTTTACCTTCAAATGGTGATTAAATTCCAGTTCTGCTGTTAACTCAGCCATTATTTGTCCAGCATCAAAAAAATCCTCGGGCTGTTGCATGGATTCTAAAATCTCTCTTACCACATCTGCAGTTCCAGTTTGTGAAACTACTGATCTAGTTAAAAGGCTGGGTGAGGAATTGGCTTTTTTAATTCTAGGGTGCTTTGTAGTACTGTTTGATTTAGGGATTTTCACTTTTGGAGCAACTTTAGAAAAATCAGGGAGTGGATAATGTACTTGCCCTTGGCCGTACTTTATTTCATTGTAAGAAACTGATTTTACTAATGGAAGATTTGGACTTGGTTCCATTTCTTTATCTGAGTGCATATTCTGTTCATTTTTATGTTGCTCTCCATGAGTCAGTGAGTTCAGGCTGTGTGATCTTTGATCGTCTCTTGAAGGGATGCTGCAGTGTTCCTTCTGGTCATTGCCAGTATTACTGGATTTATTAAATGTGACTCTGTCACTGTTTAGTGCATCACCTACAAAACAATCAGTCCCGGAGCCTTCTTTTGCATCTTTTGAAATGTTATTTTGAGTGGTTTCTGCTTTACTACTAAGCCTTATAGTATTTTTGCTACATTTTGAAGCATCTGTGTAGCTAAACAAAGTTTCATCTATGCTTTCAGAACATGATATCTCTGGGATAGTCTCACAGTCAATATATTTATTTGCACTAAATACCAAATCTTCTTTTGCAAAATGGCGAAGAAGAACATCCGAAATCTTAGACTGAATAGGTGGATCTACATCTGTAGTAGCCTTGCAGGACATCAATTCTGAAGCATTATGTGCAGCACCATTTGAAAGTAACACTGACTTTATATCTACATGAGAGTTATTTCTATGACTTTCATTAGTTCTTAAAGAGTCATTAGTCACTAAAATTGTTTCTAGTTTTGAGTTCTGTCCATTTTCAGTACCAGCAGATTGTATCTCGTTTGCTGTTACACCTGAAATATCAGCCAAATCTTTTCTCAGTGTCATGTTAGCAGGCACTGTTTTGCATTCCAGGTGAGATATTTCAGGACAGTGCTGGTGGATATATTCTGGATATCCCTCACACCATAAATTTTCTTGATTATTATTATATGCATCACACAACTCGCTCCCAACAAAATGCATATGCTGGAGTACACTGTTTTCTTCTTCAGACTGTTCACATTCACTTTTCCTGGATGCTGAGACATTACTCCTTTCATTAACAGCTTCATTCTTAGTACCAAATGCAGAAGCCTCTTCCAGATAGGCAAGGAAGTCACACGTGCTCAAATGAACTGTCAGAAAAAAACAACACTGTTATAATTGATAAACTCTCGAGTATTAAGTTATCTTGTCTGTACTACATCTTTTATTTCATCACTGTCCGACCCCATATCTACTGAACTTTTATTATTAGGTAATTCATTTGTTTAAAATGTTGCGAAGTTCGGCATGAGGATGATGCATTAATAAGGAATTCAATTATAGATATAAATTACTTTTGGATACAACAAGCACATGTATGTACTTTGAAACGAAAGAACAAAATGAAATAATGAATACCAACTACAAGCAAAGAGCCACCAAGCTGGAAGACTGAATCCTATTAAACACTGATGTTTCAATTAAAATAATAGATCAGTTATTCCATGAGTAATCCACAAGTAAGCGCTTTCATTTAACATATATTAAACTTCATCAGACAATGTATCTCATGACCTCACTTCCTTTTATACTACAGGTTCATTCATTAAGGAGAATTAACACCACGACTCTCCATAATTGCAGTTTAGCATGCCCCTGCCCCAGCATAAGAAACATCTATATAAATGACTAATGTTAATAAAGGCTTAATACTCCACTTACAACAAGTTAAAAAATTAAGGAAAAATGCATATAATATTACAAAAGTGATGAACATGATAAAAAATACACATATATATATATATATGTGTGTGTGTATATATATATATATATATATATATATATATATATATATATAAAACAGCAAAAATAACATAGAAATGTAATAAATTATGTGCATTCACCTATAAAAGTGTTACAAAAGAAAAAAAAATATATATATATATATATATATATTAAATACTAGCTTAATATATTAAAATTTTAATTATCTCATTATGCCACTATAAATCATCACATTCAAGGGTATATAAATATATACACTAATATGTGTATTGTGTATATATACATATACGAGCATTATAAACCAATCAATAAATTACTATGTTAGACTTGCATAAAAAACTTCCATGATCCATCAGCATCAAAATGAACTTATGTACTTGCTTAAAATATTAAAATAAATATAGTGTTAAAAACAGTGTCTATATATACTTTTCATATAAATATGTATTAAATAAATAAATGAATGTGTATATACACTAACTATATTGTATTATAATATAAATGCTACCTTCTATATTAATCTATAAGAAAATTTATATTATAGTTTTAATTTGTAAAAAAATATATACTGTATCTCATTCTACTATTTTATTCCTATTTAGTGCTTTTAATTTCAAAACAGGAGTTATTGAACTACGTTCATTAATACCAGGCCAGGTATCGGCTTGTGTTCTAATTTGCCATTGCAGTTCCTTGTGTTCTAAAAATAAGCCTCATATAACACATTAATTTATTGATTGGTTTATAATGCTCGTATATGTATATATACGCAATACACATATCAGTGTATATATTCATATACCCTTGATTGTGATGATTTATAGTGGCATAATGAGATAATTAAAAATATAATATATTAAGCTAGTATTCAATATATATATATATATATATATATTTAACACTTTTATAGGTGAATGCACATAATTTATTACATTTTTATGTTATTTTTGCTGTTTTATATATATATATATATATATATATATATATATATATATATATATATACATGTGTGTGTGTGTATTTTTTATCACATTCATCACTTTTGTAATACCATATGCATTTTCCTTAATTTTTTAACTTGTTGTAAGTGGAGTATTAAGCCTTTATTAACATTAGTCATTTATATAGATGTTTCTTATGCTGGGGCAGGGGCATGCTAAACTGCAATTATGGAGAGTCATGCGGTGTTAATTCTCCTTAATGAATGAACCTGTAGTATAAAAGGAAGTGAGGTCATGAGATACATTGTCTGATGAAGTTTAATCTATGTTAAACGAAAGCGCTTACTTGTGGATTACTCATGGAATAACTGACATGTATGTACTTATTTGCAGTACTGCTATTCCTTATTGTAAATCTAACACACACCTTTTATATCACCCAATTGTTTTCTATCAGCATATTAAAAGGAATGAAAATAACTATTACTATAGTTAATAAATTGCCTTACACCATAGTATCCACATGTGTCTGTATGTCTGAACAGTTTATCTCTACAAAGAATGAAATGAAGGGAATGATTTATAAACCTTTCTATGTTTGTTTTTTTTTTGTTTCTTTGTGATCAGTGGTCAGACTGATACTCGACCTGATGCTAAAATAATGGACCAAAAATTTAATTAGACCAGACAATGATTCATAAGGCAGTATCAGATTTTACTACAGTAAGTAAGAAAAGGGGTTGCTATTGTTTCTACTGTCTTACAGCATTTCAAGACTACCACACTGCAGCATAAAGTAAATGGCTGCTGATTGAACTCATAACAACTAATAACAACTGTAAAGGCTTCTGATAAAAAGAAATTGCTTTTTCCCTTGCAGCTGTTGCCTCTCACTTTCTCTCATCATATTTAATTTCTAAACCTTATACAGTGACTCCATTAATTCACATATAAAATCACTTGTGAGGTATAATAAAAAGGGTCTATATTACAATGTTGAATGATAAAAAGAGCGAAAGCTCTTTTATCCAACACTAAAAGTCGAAAGCACTGAATGCTGAACACACGGAACAGCAATTTTTTTCCCAGGGAAAAAAAATCGTTGGGGCATTTTCGGGACTTTGCCATTTCCTCCACCGTGATGTGATCTCGGAGTTGGTATATTTAAGTAGTGGGTGCATGGAGGGCACAGCCCCCCACATTGGGGGCTGTGAGTGACAAAGCCCCCCACTTTATTTTGTGTTTGGATTTTTTTTTTTGCGGAGCAGCAATTTTTTTCCCTGGGGAAAGAAATCACTGTTCCATGTGTTTGACATTTACTACTTTCAATCTTTAGTGTTCAATAAAAGAGCCTTCACTTTTTTTATCATTCAATGTCGTGATACAGACCCTAATAAAAATTACAATAAATATCAGTCTTGAATGTTAAATAAAATTTATCAGACTCCAGTCAGAGCTGAAAATTTCCCCATTCCTTGAAGGGGAAGTATGTTACACTGATACTTCTAAAGAAGAATGTAGACAAAATGTCAAGACATGGACTAACTATATAACAGATGAGAAATTATACATCTCACATAATTTGGAGTCCATTATATGCTCATAATGTATCAGAGTACACAGACATTGAAACTAGGAACCTTCAAGGAGGCTATACATCAACACTAGCTATCATCAACCTTCTCACTGCTGTAGCAGTGCTAGCCATTTAAGGAGACCCACTATGCTTAATTAGCACACAACCGCCGTTGAAATATCTAGACTCACAAAAGATAGCATCACCACATAAGTGACACTATAAAGGTCACAAAACATACACAACAGTTACTCTTTGCAGGGCATATAGGCCACCTGCACACACTTATGTAGGGGTAACCCCACACCCCCAATTTCCACATATATGTCAAACAAACTCAGCAAAGATATAAAACTCACCTTTTCTCCTATTTCTGAGTCCAGTATAGTATAGCCACTGCAACTCAGCCAGTTCCAGCATTCTGACATGGGAACCTGATGATCTTCCTGTGGTAACATTCTACTTGCTTAGTTTCCCCATTTAAGGGTAATGCTGATGCCCCATATTACTTCATATCTGTAAATCTGTCAGTTCTATTCTGTTAAATATAGGAGTGAGAAATATCTTGAAGTAAAAAGGTATGCCTATAGAAGATATATTGTTCTATTTACTTATACCTTAATCAGATTTTATTGAATGACTGTTCCTACCTAATAAACAACACCTACCCCAAAATGTTGTGGCATTGCATGAAATAACTAGAAAAGACAATTCTTGATGAAGACTGAACAGGTTAACAGAAGAAATAAAATTATACAGCTGAAATGCAGAGCAGCCATGGAGAAAGAAGCATTTGGCCATCTTTTGAGTTCAGAACTTGAAAATACTAAAAAACTGGCTACCCCAGAATAAATCTCTTCTGATTCAAGGTCATTCCAAACGTGAGGAGGGAAGAGGAAGACAAATCCTGAGACCAAAGGTGTTCTAGCTTATAATAGAAGAAGGAAGTAGTGAGACGATGGTATTAAAAAAAAAAAAAAAAAAAAAAAAACGGCAAGTCTTATTTAATGTTGGATAGACAATAGGATTGACAGATTCTACCAGGCGGAAAAATAAAAGTTCACCTAGTAAATCGATCCAAGACCCACACTGTAAAATAGATAGAAAATTCTGATGAAGGGGAGCTCACCTTCTCATACACCCCCTTACACACACACACACACACACACACACACACACACACACACACACACACACACACACACACGAGAAAAATAAGTTATGTCTTACCATAACGTTCCATCTGACTTGTTAATCTTCTTCCAGTCATCACTGTTAGGTTCGGTTCTGAGCCCTTGGAACCAAGTCGGCCTAATACCAAGCTTGCGTACACCAAAAACTCTCGAGCTATGCTGCTACCCACAATACCCCTCTCCCAGTTACCTCAGATCGAATTTGCATGCAACATATAGAAGAAACAGAAAGACAGAGGCCATCTCTGCGCAGAAACCCTGAAACACCATAAGGACCCAGAAGATCCACCAGGAGCTTTTGGTGAGGGACGGTGGGAGGGTGTGATGACTGGAAGAAGATCAACAACTCAAATGGAATGTTATGGTAAGACATAACTTCTTTATCTGAAGTTGTTAATCTTCCTGTTCATCACTGATGGGACAGAATCCCAAGCTACTTGGAGAACCTGGATGGCCCTTATGGAACAACATTCCTGAGAACCATTGAGCCAAAGGCCGCTCTTCCCCTGGAGACCAGATCCAATTTGTAATGCCTGATGAAGGTATGGAGTTTAGCCCAAATGGCTGCTGCACAGATGTCATCCATGGAAGACCTGGAATGGAAGGCAACTGAAGTTGCAATGACCCTAGTTGAATGAGCTTTGATTTGATCAAGTCTGGATTCATACGTAAGGGAATATGCAAAGGTAATGCAATCTCTGAGCCATTTTGATAAAGTAACTTTTGATACAGCACGAGAGAAGTCGGAAACCACTTTGGGGGGAGAAAAGATGGGTTAGTATGAAGGGATACTCTGTCCTTATGAAAGATTAGATACGGGCTCTTGATGCATAAAGTTTGTAACTCAGATATCCATCTGGCTGATGTGACCACCACAAAAAACAATGACTTCCATGACAGGAATTTCAGATCACATGTCACGGCAGGCACAAAGGGAGGTAGAGAGAGACACTGGAGAACCTGGGAGAGATTCCATGTCTCTACAGGCTGCCTGATAGGAGGTCTACTATGGAAAACTCCCTTGAGAAAGGTCTTGCAGAGTTGGGTGGAGATATGAGGGACTCCATCTGAACCATTACAGAACTTGGAAATAGCTGCTAAATGGACTCAAATAGTAGAGCCTGATGCCCCATTGTTAAACAACTCAGAGAGATAGTGAAGAATGGTGGCTGTAGGAGTTGAAAAGGGGTCTAGCATCTGATTATTCGACCAGATAGTGAATCTTTTCCACTTATCTCTGTAGAGTTTTCTGGGGGATGGTTTGTGGGAGGCCAGAATAATATCCCGGACAGAATAGGAGAGAGTTTCCTGCCTGGTGACTAATGGAAGTGGAGAAACCAAGCTGTCAGCTTGAGGGTGGATAGATTTGGGGGAGTCAGCCCTTGTGGGTGAGATATTAGGTCCTGACGAGTGTCCAGGATCCAAGGAGGTTGTAACAGATGAGGTCGGAGGAAGGGAAACCACACTTGATGAGGCCAGAAAGGGGCAATGAGGATCACCTTGCTTCTCAACCAAATAGCTTTCCTTAGAAATAAGGGTATCAGAGGTATTGGAGGATAAGCATAGAGGAGACCCGTGGGCCAATCGTGAGTCAAAGTATCTTTTGGTGACTCCCCATGTGGGAGAAGGAGGGCAAAATAGCTGTTGCATTTTCTGTTTGAGGGGGAGGCGAAAGGATCACAACAAGGCTGGCCCCAATGGCTGAAGATTTCTGCCATCATGATCGAGTGGAAAGACCACTCATGAGGACAAAGTATGTATCTGCTTAGTCTGTCCGCAATCACGTTGGAGCTCCACGGGATATGCGTTGCAATTAAAAAGCAGTTGGAATCTACTGCCCAATGCCAAATTCTCATTGCCTCGTGACATAAGAGGGTAGGATTTGGTCCCTCCCTGTTTGTTTATGTATCAGACGACCGACATATTGTCTGACTGGATAGCAATTGTTCCTGATGGAAGGAGTGGATGAAGTGCCTGCAACGCTAACAGCATCGCTCTTAACTTCAGGACATTGATATGCAAGTTGACCTCTAGGTTGGACCACATGCCTTGGACTGTCTTTCCCTGGAAGCGGTTCCCCCATCCTATCAGGGAAGCGTCCGTGGTCACCATGGCATTGAGTTGGGGAGTCTGGAAGGGGTGAAACTAAAGATTTTCATCTGTTCTCATCCACCAGAGGAGATCTTGCTTGCAGGAGTTGGTGATGAGGATCTGTGCGTTCAGGGGGTGGAGAGTGGATAGCCACTGGTGCAAAAGGAGCCATTGTAGTATTCTCATTTGCAATCTTGCTAGGGGGACAATTGGAATGACTGCCACCATAGACCCCAGAGCCTGAAGAACTTCCCTTGCAGACACCTTCCTTCGACAGAATATCACTTGTACTTGTAACCGTAATCTCAGAAGTCTGTGAGGAGGAAGAGAGACTTGGCTGGTCTGAGTGTTGAATATCGCTCCTATAAATTCCAATTGTTGAGTGGGATGAAGGTTGGATTTTTTCCAGTGAATTGTGATGCCTAGGAACTCGGCCAGTGCTAGGGTGTAGGGGAGGGCCCTGACCAGTAGGTGCTTGGTAGGGGTGGAGAGGAGCCAATTGTCTAGATACAGAAACACCTGGAATCCCTGAAGTCTCAGATGAGCTGTCACCACTGCTTAGGCATTTCATGAACACTCTGGGGGCCATCGAGAGACTGAATGGCAGGGCTCTGAATTGGTAATGACTGGCTCCCAGCTAGAAGCAAAGGTGACTCCTGGAGCGTTTGTCCATTTTGATGTGGTAATACGCATACCGGAGGTCTATCGAGCACATCCACACACCTTCCTGAAGAATTGGGAGAATGGATTGAATCGTGACCATGTGGAACTTGGTCTGAACTACTGATTTGTTTAGCTGGCTGGGATCCAAAATGGGCCTCCCGTACCTGGTCTTTGTTGGCACCAATAAGAATCTTGAGTAAAAACCGGATCCACACTGGTCTGGGGGTACTTGTTGGATGACTCGTTTTTGACACAGCTTTCTTATTTCTGAAGTTGCCTCTTCCCTTTGACTGGGTGGAACATCGGGAAGAGATTTCGGAGGTCTTGGGTAAGAGATTAGGGGAATGTAATAACCTCTGGAAATGATTCTCTGCACCCACTAATAATTTGTAATAGAGCACCAGGCAGCTTGGTGCAGAGAGAAACGAGTCCCGACTGCTTCCAGAGGAAAGCAATCAGGCAGCACTTCAGGAGCACTGATAAGGTTGTCCACAGAAAGAATCCTGGAGCCCTGATTTTGGGGACCCCCTCTGCTCTGAAAGGGGTGTCTTCTATTATTGGAACCCTGTCTGCATCTGGAGGAGTCCTCGCCACGTGCACTACAGAAAGGGCCTTGAGATTTTTTGTGCCTCATCTTTCCATTCCTCTGGCTCCTGGAGAAAAAGCGCTGAGGCTTGGAAAAACATAGGCCAACGGCAGACAAGGTTTTTCTATCCTGTTCACACCTGGCTAATGCGTCCTTCACTTTAGAACCAAAGTGGATGGTTCAATAGGGGCATTTAAAAAGGAAGACTTGAAGGAGTCCGCGAGGTCATAAATGGCATCCAGGCATGGTGTCTCAAAACTACACCTGCACCAGCAGCTTTAGCCACCCCTTCGGTTGCGTGGGACAGCAACCTCATGGACAAGTTGGAAATCGACACTAGGGTAGCAAGTTGGGAAGCAACTTTATCACGTGCCCCATCCAAAACTTGACCTGCGAAGGTCCCAGAGAGTTCAGATATGAGATCTCTTTGGAGCCTCGTAAAATGTGCCAAGTAATTCAGAGACCTAACAGCAAAGGTCGCTGAAGCAAAAACTCACTTCCCTAATCTGTCCACCACCTGGGACTCTCTGTTGGGTGGGTGGACAGCAGGACTTTCCTCTGCAGTGTTCTTTTTCATGGCAGTCGCCACCACCATAGCATCTACTGGTAAGCCTCTCGACCAATGGGGCTGTTCTTCTAGAGGGGAGAGTATCTTGTCTGGTCTCCGGGGAATGGCCTCAATGGTATCAGGGTTCTTCCATGCCCACTGCATGATGAGCTTGACTAGGTAATCGGCGGCAGGGTCACCCAAGAAGTAGAGGGCCAAGAGCAGAAGGCCTGCAGGAATATGGATTCCTCTGAGAAAGAGTTGTAGGGCTTCCAGTCATCCCTCGGCCTCAAATTTTCCAGGATGTCTACAAAGGATACATTATCAGGGGGTGACCATGGGGACCCCTCCCCATCATCGTAATCCATATCTTCAGTGAGGGACTCCTCCGGTGAGTCCATGTCTTTCATCTTACATGTCCATTTCCGAGGAAGATCTTGAGTGGGAACACCTGAAGAGGACTCAGAAAGGAGGTTACCCTGTACAGGGGTTTCCTGAGGATTGCACTCTCAGTGTCCTGGGGGGGTGGCCTGTGATAGCTGCAGCTCAGAAGGAATGGGGGGAAGGTTCAACGTAGGTGGAGCACTTCCCAAAGCAAGCACCCTCTCCATCACCCGGAAGGCAGGCCTGCCCGAAGAGGAATGGGAGCCTGGAACCGAGGAAGACAATCTCAGAACCAGGGTCACACCCCGGTCTGCACGGCCTGCTCCTGGGGATGGAGCCTCAAGCAAAACTGGGGCAGGAGACAACCCCAGAGCTGAAGATGGAGCTGATGAAACAACTGGAACCATTCCCGGAGCCAAGGGTTCCACTCCCCAAGCATGAGATTGAGGAAGGGATGGTTCCAAAGGAACCAAAACCCAAAGGGGCTTCTCAGCCTCAGAGAAGGTCACTGTCGGGACTGAGGAGAGGATTCCTCCCACAGACATCGGAGCTATGGAGTCCAAGGGAGGAGAATAAGTGGGAGTTGCAGGGGCAATCGACCCAAAGTCCGGAGTGGGGTGGGTTTGAGGAAAATTTGTAATCCCCTAGCTGTCAGCAGCTGATCAAACAGGCGCACCACATCCAATTCAGAAAGGTTCCTGGTGGACCTTATTGACACTCCTGAGGGGGAGGCAAGTCAGTCCAAAAAGGGGCTAAAGGCTTATCTAGCAAAAGGATCCAAGGGCGGGGAATACCGGGTCCGAGGTGAAGTAAAAGTCAGCACTGAGGATTCCAGTTTCGAGACAGGCAAAAGGGGAACTATCGTTGCCAAAAATGGGCTCAGAGCCGAAGTGATAGCTGGGGTGGAGGTCATTATCGGATCTGATTAAGTCGTCGGTACCAATCTCGGAATGGAGATAGGGGATGATGGTGCAGAGCTAATGGCAGGCAATAAGGTAGGGTCTGAAACCACAGTCTGATCCATAGCAGTAGTCGGTGCTGAGGGTGGCGCCAATGTGGAAGTCATCACAATATCAGAAGAAACCAGTGGAGCAGAGCTCGGAGCTGAGGTTATCGGAACCGAGGAGGCGATCTTGTGCCCCATGGAAGTTTTATGGGGCTTGTTCTTATAAAGCTTGCCCTTCTCACCAGCCGGTGAAGAAGGGTCCAAATGAGGATGTTCTTTCTTTCATTCAACATCCGCTGACTGAAACTAACACAAATTTGACAAGGAGGTTTCACAGATAGGTGCGGAAGCCCCAGACAATAAACACATTCCTCATGCAGATTGCTGTTGGGGAGTTTACCATTGCAGGAAGAGCAATGCTTAAACCCTGAAGTCCCTTTCTTTTCAGACATACCAAAAAAATGAGTAACTAATCCAAAAAGAGGTACTGAGGAGGAAAGAAAAGAGAAGAAGAGAAGAGAAGAAGAAGCACAGCATCAGTGGGGTCAGATGGTGTCCCAGGCTGCGTCTTGCATGAACTACAGAACAAACTAACCCTCTACCTAAACACACTGTTCAACCTCAGCCTCTCCACAGGCTACATGCCCATAGAATGGTGCACAGCAATGGTTATTCTGCTCCACAAAGGAAAGGCCACAACTGACCCTGGTAACTATCACCCCATAAGCCTGATTAGCCTGGTCTGCAAGACTATGGAGCGCATCATCATGGAACTCATTAACAAAGACATTAGGAACCTCCAAACACTTGACCCAACCCAGTTCGGCTTTGTTAAGGGCAGATCATGCCTACTAAACCTGGTTGACTTCTTCAAGACAGTCACCAAGGCCATAGATGAGGGGAAGGTAGTTCACGCAACCTACATTGACCTCACCAAAGCTTTTGACACCATTCCCCACTCAGGAATTATAGAAAAACTCACCAGCCTGAACATTAACCCCTATGTCACGAGATGGGTTGCCAACTGGCTTACAGACAGAACTTACATGGTAAGAATAGCAAGCTCCAGGTCCGACTCTAAACCAGTAACAAGTGGTGTCCCACAAGGCTCAGTCCTGGGATCCCTACTGTTTGGGATATACTTCTCAGAAGTACAGGCAAACACAGGAGGACTATGGCTAACCAAGTTCGCCAATGACTGCAAACTGGGAGCCATAATTGACTCTCCAGCTGACATGGACATTCTCCAAAAGGGCCTTACTGAGATGGACACCTGGTGTCAAAGTCATGGTCTCAAGCTAAATGGCAAAAAATGCATAGTCATCCCGTTTGGAAAAAACAAAACACCCATGAATTACCACATAGGTGGCATTCCCCTTAATACAGAAGAGGTGATAAGAGATCTGGGGACCCAGGTAGATAGTAATCTCTCCTTTAACAATCATATTGCCAAAGTAGTTAGGAAATCCTTCTATGTAGCCCATCTAATTACTAAAGGGTTCGCATCTAGAAATAAAGAGGTTATAGTGCCCCTCTACTCGTCACTCATCAGACCCATCATAGAGTACAATGCCCCATTTGGGATGTACCTCACAAGACACTTCCAACAGCTGGAAAGACCACAAAAGTACCTCACCAAGATGATTACTGGCCTCAAACATATGTCCTATGCAGCCCGACTGGAAAAACTCCAGCTGTACTCAGTCGCATATCGCTTACTCAGAGGGGATCTCTGCCTGACTTACAAAGCCATGTCCAACTCAGAATTGATGGACATGCTCCACCTAAAGAAATCCAAGTCACTGCGAGCCACTCGCACTAGTGAGCTAAACCTCGCCACAACAATAAATAGAACATGCTGGAGAGATAGATTCCTGTCACAGAGACTCCCCATGCTTTGGAACAAAATTCCTAACTACATTAGGCAGAGCCCCTCACTAACACTCTTCAACAGAAACCTTGACGAGTGGATGGGTAACAGAAAATACACCCCTGGGATCACTTCATTGGCTCTTCTTAACAGAGGCTCAGTTAATTAATCAATGGGGCGGCGAAAGCTGACACACTCTGGCTAGCCTTATAAATGCCCTCAGGCAGATAGCCTAGTACCTACCTGTGAATATATGAACCTATAAGAAAATACCAACAATGGTATTAAGAATACCACAAGGGTAAGGAAGGGCATTTACCAACAATGGTAAGAAAGAGAATACCCGTGGGTAGAGCTAGTTAAGAAAACAAGAAATATAGGAGTTTTGAGAGAAAAGCTTACAAAATACAGCAAAATATGAAAAATACAATACTTAGCTGGAGAGCTCGATGAAATGCTGCTATATGGGTGCGCGGCAAACGAGATCTGAGGTAACTGGGAGAAGGGCACTGTGGGTAGCAGCTTAGCTCGAGAGTTTTTGGTGTATGTGAGCTTGATATTAGGCCGACTCGGTTGAACCCATCATTGATGAATAGGAAGACGATTAACAACTTCAGATTATATATTAAGGGTATCTCTTAAAACTATAACTATTCCCACTACTGGGCAGTCCGGGCTACAGTTCTGTTTCATTTACATCTTATATAAATGGAATTAGGAAGAAATTTCAAACCATCAAGCAAATATAATTGTAAGGCTCAGTTAGTTGAAAAGCATGAGAAGTAATGTAGATGATAGTGATATTACTGCTCTGGATCTGAAAATCATCAGTGTGTTTATTATATAAGATTATCTATCTGCTCAACCTAAAAACGTATCTGGATTGTCTAATCTCTAACCCACTTCCTTTTCTTGGTCTCTGTCTCTCTCTATCACACACACACACACACACACACACACACACACACACACACACACACACACACACACACACACACACACACACACACACACAAAATCATTCTGTCTCTCTGTATTTGTTTTCTGTCTCTAAACGGACTAGTTTCAGGGATACAACACAACTGAAGCATCTTAGGTATTTATAGTACAATGTAAACAATTTTAAAATCAACAGAGCAAGAAAGACAATGCATTTGTAACTCCAGATCAGCCAAGAAATCCCTGCACCACATGGAGAATTGTCTACTTTCTATTAAAATATATGGCTTTCAGAGTAGCTGCTGAATTTTTTTTCCGAGTAAGTATGCCCTTAGTGGCCGTTCGTTCTTGGATTATTTGTCACATAGACCTTCGCTGTTTTCACAGTCTGTTTTCTGGATTTTTACTGTTTGTTGAGATATATAAGACTTTCCTAAGCCTTGATCAAGTAAATAAAATGACTGAAAGAGAGACTTTGCAGCAAGGGCAAAGTGAGGCCAAGGAGAAAAACTAAGAAAGCAACAATGTTATAATGGAAGACTCCAGATATAGACTTTGTTAATCTGAAACTGGATGCCAAGTCATTATGGCCTACGGATCTCAAGCAGATGCACATGATAATACTAATGAACCATTTATAAAGAAAGAGAGGCTTGTGAAATGGCTCGAGAGAGATATGAAAAAAATTCAGAAATGATGAAATGAGAGAAGTGCCAAAACAGATGTCTGCAGGTCCAAGACAGTGAAGGCATTGAAAGGAAATGGGGCTAACAAGCAACAAGTCGTCCAGTCCAGGGGCATAGGAAGAGAAAGATTTGTTACAAATGCAGCAGCTGATGTCAGCCTGTTGTGACAGGGACCAAATATTTGACCACACCACTAGTAACCTGAATTAGAGAATAGGCTTTAGGAACTGGATGGTCAGTTGGGAGGGACAGGATGAGTTTGGTAGCCCCCCCTCCCCCTGGAGGCCTTTCCTGCACCTTATAAGTGAATCAAGAGGGAGGCGTCAGGTGTTTTAGGTCAACACATCGAGATGTGTGCACAATTGCTTTGGTATCACTACACAGAAAAAAGGCATACAGTTAACTGGGCTATGACTTTCATTATTTATCACACATGTTATGGAGGATTTAATAGCTGCAGTCAGAAATTGCTTGAAGGGTGGAAGTAACAAGGCCACTATATACCAGGAAAGTAAAGTGGAAAGCAGTCATGGACATGTGATTATTTGTAATAAATAAATAAAACAAATTAGTAGCCCAATAAGAATCTGTTAGAAATTAGACTAATCCTAAGAGAGAGTACATATGTTCAGACAATAATAATAGCAACAGTGAAGCGACCACACAGCAGACAACAGTCATAAACCATAAAATCCTTTAATACGTGGTGAAATGTGGGAAGCACTTTTGCAAAATGCTTCTTCAGATCAAACAATCGACAAACATTTTAAAAACCTTTAAATAGAGATCATCAACCAAACAGTGTGCAAGAAACCTCTTAAAGAAAGAATATAAAACAAGTCACATATCACTGAAAATCAAAATTTAAACATACATTCAGTACCTCATATAGATATTGATGAACAAAACATATATATAAACACGATTCTAAAAATTAAAATGCACATTTACAATAAATGAGAGAGCCCCCTTAAAACCTGTCTTAAAATCTAGAAGAATCTCTGTTAAATAATTTATGTATTAACTCCATTCTGAGGCCTTTGGGATAGTTTTTACTATATATATGATCGGGTGGTTAGAGTGTAAATGTTCCTACATTGCAGTTTGATACTGAGTATTATTATTGCCATGAATTTATTTGTGTCAGTTTTATTGTAAATGTTTGTGGATTGTTTGGTCTGAAGAAGCATTTTGCGAAAGGGCTTACCATATTTCATCACGTATTAAAGGATTTTATGGTTTATGACTGTTGCCTGCTGCGTGGTCGCTTCACTGTTGCTATTATTATTGTCGGAACATTTGTACTCATCTTTCGATACAGTGAAGCGTTTGCCTTGCTGAGTGTACTTTTTTCATTTTTTTCATTTTAATCCTAAGAGAGAACCTTCTTTTTAGAAAAGCACAAATATTTTAAATTCTCTCTTGGGGAAACTAAACAAAACAAAGTATATGCTGCTTAATATTGTGCTAACAGGTAGTATGGAACCCTTAACCCAAAATGCCCAAGCAACAACTACATTTATAACCTCTTACTTCTCCCTCTCCTCTGTGCATATTGCCTCTCAACCACACCTTATGCATTAAAAAAAATCTAATTTTAGATAACATGTTGGAAAATAGCAATGGCTCAGAAGCCACAATCTCATTTTGAAAGAATCAAACCCATGCCATCAGTGTCAACACTGACCTGTGCATTACCTATGTAAACCACAGAAAGAGACCTCTGTAGGTCCAAGACAACAAGGCCCTAGTGGAATGGGCTCCAATCATGCCTGGAAGTAGCTTATTATGGTGAGGTGTACAACTCCTAAATAAACTCCAGCAATAAGCAAATCTATTACGCTTACAGTTCTTACAGTCAATCACTTCTGAGACACAACTTTAAATGTGACAACAGAGTAATTTCCCTTTTACTAAATTCTTTATCCCCTTTTATTTCCCCAAGTTGTGCATTAGGCTGTCATCACAGCAATATGCAGCATTCCACAGTATCTCCAAAACCAGCTGTATCTCATCATGCACAAACATAAATCATAAAGCTTTGGTGAGTACTTTCACATAGTAGGCCCTGTGTTTTACAAAATCCCTCCAAGACAGCATTGATATATAGAGCGTATTTTATATTTCATGAAGAAAGGCATTTTAAAAAAAGAATCTTGGGTATGTAGGTGCCAGCATAAAAAAAAGGAAATAAGGCAGTACAGACTACAAAATTTATTTATTTATTTATTGATTGATTGATTGACATTTGGTAACTGGGAAAGTCCGACTGGGTCAAGGACCCATTTCTAGAGATGGCCCATGGAGAAAAGCTCCACAGTGATTTAAAAATTGACAGTAATAGTACAGCACGTCATTTGAATATCATTTAAAACACATGATATAAAGTTATGACAGAAATTGCATAGAATGCATGAGGTGGATAATATACATATTATACAATGCCTCCCCTAAAACGTGTACGCTGATTGGCCAGCCCAACCAGCGTGCCCGTTGTAAATCCCTCAATATTCTAATGGAAAAAGGTCCAGTCACCCGGACTTTTTCCATTAGTATAGAACACTGTCTCGCTATGTTAAAAGAGTTTAACATAGCGACACAGGTTTAAAAAAAGCAACGGAAATCTCTGTTGCTTTTTTTAAAGCTGTCTCGCTATGTTAAACTCCTTTAACATAGCGACAGTGTGTAAAGCAACGGAGATCTTGCGATCTCCGCTTTTTAAAGCTGTCTCTATATTAAATGGGTTTAACATAGCGAGACAGCTTCAAAATAAGCAACGGAGATATCCATTGCTTATTTTAAAGCTCTCGCCATGTTAAACCCATTTAACATAGCGAACAGTAAAAGCAACGGAGATCTTGGCTCTCCGTTGCTTTTGCTCAACTCTGATGTACCGCAGGCACGCAGTACATCAGAACCGCCGCAGAATACCAGACAGCCGCGAAGGGTAGTAAACAGGCATTATACAATGCCATTATTTAAGAAAAGTAATTATTTATTTTCTTAAATAATGTCATTATAATTAATAACCACTTCTGGTGGTAATGCTGGATTCCACGGTTGGCTTTTATCCTCGGGCTTCGGGACCAAACCACGCCAACCGTGGTAAATCCAGCATTACCCACACCCAGGCGTGGGTTATTGCTATAATAATTTGCATTTTTGTATAGACAGAAACAATGTAAATAAGAAGTTATGTACCTACCATAACGTTCCATGTTAGTTGTCTTCTCTCGCCTTCTTTCTTGCTTGATGGGTTCGGAGCCGGTCCTCGGCTCCGACTCGGCACTTGCTAAGCTCGAGAGTCACTTTTACCAGCTCGAGGCAGCCTTATATCCCATGATGCAAGGCGGTAAGTACCCAGATCTCGTTTGCTGACAAAGGGCAATAGCACCAAGCATAAAATACTTCCCAAAGGAAGAAAAGAAAACTTACAGATGGAAGAAGGACCAGGTCTGAATGGTCTTCAGCATAACAGTTTCTTATAACAAGGTCTGTCCAGGCCAGGGGAAGGAGGGAGGGTCAAGAAAGAAGGCGAGAAGACAACTAACATGGAACGCGTTATGGTAGGTACATAACTTCTTAATGTTAAGTTGTCAATCTCGCCTTCATTCTTGCTTGATGGGACCGGCCCCTAGCACCTCTATCCTGGGTGGCTCAATGGAACAAACTCTTGAGGACTGTAGAGCCAAAACTGGCTCTGTCCCTGGAGGCCAAGTCCAATTTGTAATGGGAAACAAAAGTGTGAGGAGTGGCCCAAGTGGCCGCTGCACAAATAGTGTCCAAAGGAAGTCTAGCTTGAAAAGCTGTAGAAGTAGCTAAGCTCCTAGTTGAATGTGCTTTAGGTTTTGAGCACAGCTGTTTTCCCCTGAGCGTATAAACTTCAGAGATGACCGAAGAAAGCCATCTGGACAAGGTCACTTTAGAAACAGGAAGGCCTTTTTATTATCCGCATAGGAAACAAAAAGTTGATCAGATTTTCTAAATTTTTTTGTTCTGTCCAAATAATATCTAAGTTGACGGTGGACATCAAGATAATGTAGCTTTTGTTCAGCTCTATCTGAATAGTTCGGGAAAAATACAGGGAGATCAATGGATTGATTCAAATTGTTCTTTGAAGCGACCTTAGGTAAAAAGGTTGGATTAGTTCTCAAAGATACTCTGTCTTTATGAAAAACCAAATAGGGGGGTCGAACCAAAAGAGCATGAAGTTCAGACACCCTCCTGGCAGATGTAATAGCCACTAGGAATAAAGTTTTCCAAGAAAGATATTTCAGGGAACAAGAAACAGCTGGCTCAAGGGGGAAGAATCAAGGATGTCAGCACTAAATTTAGATCCCACTGAGGAGGAGGATTCCTGATTGGAGGCTTTAGTAGGAAAATTCCTTTCAAGAAGGCCCTGCAGAGCCTATGGGACATAATATTATGATCTGCTATCCCGACATGAAAATTGGAAATAGCAGCCAATTGAACTCTGACTGTGGAAGAAGAGGAGCCTGCATGAAAAATCTCCGCTAAGAAGTCCAGGACTGCCTGAACAGGGGCAGTAAAAGGATCAATATTCTGGGCCTTAGCCCAATAAGAGAAACGTTTCCATTTGCTTGTATAAATCCTCCTGGTAGAGGATTTTAGCGGTTACTATGATGTCTCTAACTGGGTTAGAGATCAAAGGAAGCCTGGCTAAGGAAGGAAGTGGAGCAACCATGCTGTGAGGTTGAGAGAAGGGACTGACCGGTGCAGCTGACCCGATTGGTGAATCAGAAGATCTGGCACTGGGTCCAGATGCCACGGCTGCACCAAAAGGTGATGATGGAGGAACGGGAACCAAACTTGTCGAGGCCAATAAGGGGCAGTGAGAATCAATTTGGCTCTCAAAACGGTAGCTTTCTGGATCACCTGAGGGATCAGAGGAAATGGAGGGAAGGCATAAAGAAGTCCCTGGGGCCAATCCTGGGTCAGAGCGCCTCTGGGGGGATGGCCTGATAGAGGGAAGAGGCAGAAGAAGTCTGGACATTTGCTGTTTTGGGAGTAGCAAAAGATCGCAACATGGACGACCCCATTCCAGAAAAATCTCTTCCGCTATAGATTGCTTGAGAGACCACTCGTGAGGCATGAGAATAGCTCTGCTCAATCTGTCCGCTACAATGTTGGTTTTCCCAGGGATATGCGTTGCTACCAGAAACCGATGAGAGGAGATCGCCCATTGCCATAGTCTGAGCCCTTCTCGACACAAGGGGTAGGACTTGGTTCCGCCCTGTTTGTTGATATACCAAACTACAGACATGTTGTCTGTGTGGACTGCAATTGTTCCTACGGGAAGAAAGTCGTTGAGGGCTTGCAACGTTAAAAGCACTGCTCTCATCTCCAGGACATTTATGTGCAGATGGTACTCGAACGGCTGCCACGTCCCATGAACCATCCTGCCCTGATAATGACCCCCCCACCCGATCAGGGAGGCATCCGTGGTGACCGTGGCTATCGGGGATGGGGTACAAAGTACCTGCCTTGGTGAACCTGAGGCGATGTGATCCACCAAGCAAGATGCTCTTTGCATGTCTGTGTCACCAGAATCTGGTGACGCATTGGAAGTTGCTGGTATGACCATTGTGTGAACAGCATCCACTGAAGAAGGCGCATGTAGAATCGAGCCAGGGAAGAAGAGTAATGGCCGCAGCCATGAGACCTAATACCTTTAGAACCATTCTGGCCTGTACTTTCTTGCTGGCCAGAATGATCCTGACATGACTCTGAATGTCTGAAACTCTTTGATCTGTAAGGGTAGCTGACATCCGAACAGTGTTTAAGTTTGCGCCTATGAAGGTAATAGACTGGCAGGGCGATAAGGATGACTTTTCAAGTTGATTGAGATGCCCAAATGAGAACAAAGGTCTATTGTGTAATCCCTGGCTTGTATAAGCTGATGCCTGGTGGTGGCTGACAGGAGCCAGTCGTCGAGATACGGAAACACCTGGAATCCTTGACGCCTCAGGTGAGCCGTGAACACTGCCATGCATCTGGTGAACACTCTGGGGGCTGTAGTGAGACCAAAGGGCAGGGCTCTGAACTGGAAATGACTGGACCCCAGCCGAAGCGGAGAAATCTCCTGGAGCGTCTGTGAATTTTGATGTGATAGTACGCATCCTGAAGATCTATTGAGCACATCCAGTTGTCCTTCTGTAAGAAGGGAAGAATTGACTGAAGAGTGACCATTCGGAATCTTGTCTTCCTGACAGACTTGTTGAGTCCGCTGAGATCCAATATTGGTCTCCAGTCTCCCGTCTTTTTGGGGACCAAAAAGAACCTTGAATAGATTCCGGGCTCTGAATGGTCTATTGTAACTGGCTGAATGGCTCTTTTTTGCAGTAGTTTTGAGACTTCTAACTCTGCAATTTCCCTTAGACCGGCGGTACATCTGGAAGGGAACTTGAGGGGAAGGGACTTTCCTCGAAAGGAATTATGTAACCCTTGGATATGATCGACTGTACCCATCTGTCTTGAGTGAGGGAATGCCAGGCTTCTGGGTACAGTGATAATCTTCCCGACTGCCTCCAAGGAGGGACAGCCGGGCAACACCTCAGGGATGCTGAAAGGGCTTGTCAGAGAGAGGCTCCCTGTTTCCTGGTTTTTCGACCCCTCTGCCTCTAGAGCTGCCTGTTGTTGTTACCCCTCTGCCTCTAGGGGTAAACTGACCACGTGAATCCGCGTGACTCCTTGGGATTTATGGAACCACATTTTCCCACCTTTCTGTCCTTTGGGATAAGGTCTAGAAGGGGTGGAAAACGGACTCCAACAGCAGAAAGAGTCTTGCCGTCCTGTTCGCACCTGGTCAAGGTTTCCTTCACCTGAGGGCCAAACAAAGCTGACCCATCAAAGGGAGAATTTGTGAAGGACGCCTTAAAGGGATCCAAAAATCACATAGCCGCATCCAGGCTTGGCGCCTAAGAGCCACACCTGTACCTGCGGCTCTACTCGCTCCATCCGCAGCATAAGATATTAGCCGCATGGAGGAGTTTGCAATGGAATTGAGGGTTCCTAGCTGCGAAGCAATTTTTTCTTGAGCCCCTGCAGCTGTAGGATCCTGAACTACCTCACCCAGCTCCTTAAGGATATCCCTCTGGAGTCTGGTGAAGTGACATAGGTAATTCAGCTAACGATAGCAAAGGTCGCTGAGGAAAACATCCGCCACTGCATCTATCCAGGGTCCTAGAGTCCTTATTAGGAGGATGGACGGGCACGGAAGGATCTGCAAGTTCCTTTTTGGTGGCCGCAACCACCACCATGGCATCAGCGGGGACACCCTTAATGAGGAATTGCTTGTCACACGGGGCAGTGATAAATTTTGAAGGCCTCCTAGGGACTGGCTCTACAGAGTCAGGAGCTGCCCACGCCTCGTGCAATAACCTGCATAAGGGGGTCGAAAGGCGGAGACACCCAGGAGGTGGAGGGCCGAGATCCAAACGCCTCTAGGTATACTGACTCATCCTCAGAGGGATTGTTGGTGGGCCAGTTTCCCCTCTGTTTCAGGAGTTCTAGGATGTCTGAGAAGGAGACATCCTCAGAGGGGATCTAGGGATCCCTCTGACTCATCAAAGTCAGTATCCAAGTGACAGACTCGGGAGTCTACATGCTTCCTCTTACAAGTCCTCTTCCTAGGAGGATCTCCAAACATCAGGAGAATCCTCGGAAGAGGGGAAATTCCCAATGGGGAAACCTGAGGCGGAGGATCTCTGGGTCCTGTAGCAAGAGAAGTGGCAGAGATGTCAACAGGTACTATAGAGGGAGGAGCTACGGAACAGACTGCTGACTGATACCAGTGGCCAGTACAC